>NC_137172.1:118087348-118139848 GCF_951804945.1 Podarcis cretensis | reverse complement strand
GGGGCCTCCCGGAGACGACATGGCGGCGCCCCAACGGCTCCCCGTTCAAAGCCGACGCTGCCCCAACAACGGCAACATCCGGGCTACCGGGAGGAAGCACGCAGCGGGCGCAGCGCTGGACTCCCCGCCGCTCCTCATTGGCCAATAAGGGTTCCGTCAGCGGCAGGGGGACTCCAACTCCCGTCGGCCCCCGGGGCAGCGCGGCCTCTTCTCCTGAAGGCTGGGGTTTGTGTGTGTTGCCTGCCAGGTGCTTTCAAACTCAATTCGTGCAAGGCGCGTTTTCTGAGTTGGGAAAGGCAAAGCACGCGCGACGGGATCACAGCATCATAGAAAGTTAAAGGGAAAGCTGCATGTGTTAGAATCATACAGTTATAGAGTCATCAATGCAGGAATCTCATCCTTGACAGGTGGCCCTCGAACCCCTGCTTTAAAAACCTCCAAGGAAAGAGAATCCACCATCTTCTTCCCAAATAATATTTATTCAGGTTTTTTAAAGGTTACAAAAAAGAAAACATAAAAAAAAACAAAAAATACACAATACAACACAAAAGGCAGGAAAAAAGTAGAAATAAAAAGTAAAAAAGAAAAAACTAATTTTCACCACATTATAAACAAACAAACACATAAAACAAACATAAATCATAACCTTATTAAAAATTACACTTATTAACATTATTAAGTGACTTCCTCGCTTCCCCTTGGTTGAATTTCATTGCATGTCCTTTTAACGGTTTTCCAAATCATAGTTCTTAAAATATTTAACTTAAACATTAACATCCTTAGATCTTCACATTATGAAATTAAACCTATTAATTCATCACTTAACTTGAATAAAATCCTAAGCCAATTAAGTATCTGCAAGCTGTTTTCAGTTAGTTTAACTTAACATGTTTAACTAAGTAATCATTAAATTTGATCCAGTCTTCCTGGTCGCGGACTCTTCCGGTTAAGTCGGCTAGCTCCGAGAAATCCATCATTTTCATCTGCCATTCTATCGTTGGTAATTCTTGGGTTTTCCACTTTTTAGCTAACAAAATACGAGCCGCAGTTGTGACATACAAAAATAATTTTACATCTTTCTTGGGCAGCTCCAAACCTGTTATTCCAAGAAGAAAGGCCTCTGGTTTCTTTATAAATGTATATTTCAACATTTTTTTCAATTCGTTATATATCTTTTCCCAGAAGTCTTTCACCTTGGGGCAGGTCCACCACATATGATAAAATGTTCCTTCCTTTTTGTTACATTTCCAACATAGATTATCGCAGCTATGATATATCTTTGCTAATTTTACAGGAGTCAAATACCATCTGTACATCATTTTCATTATATTTTCCTTTAACACAGTACATGCGGTGAACCTGACCCCTTTCGAGAATCCACCATCTTCTGACTGTCAAACGGCTCTTGCCATCAGAATGTTCTTTCTGATATTGAGGCATCTAATCATAAGCCTGCATTTTTATCAAGCTTATATTTTGATCAGGGCCTGTATCTTAAAATGAGCTTAAAGATCTTCAAATGTTCATGCCAGGCAGAAGAGCAGCTGCCTAAGAACCTTGGCAATGTTTTTCCTCCTAGACAAGGGGCCCCCCTGATTTATAGCAGAAAACAATTCTCAAAGTCAAAAAGGGAATTACAGGCTGAGAGCGAGGACACTGACCCTACATATTACAGAAGATAAAAAAAGCAGAGATAAACATAATTAAGAGTGGGTAAATAGTAAAATAAAACCATGTGCCTCCCATTAAACTTGAGCCATATTTTCCTAAGGTTCAAAGGTCAAGAGCAATGGAAAAGCATCTAGCTGGCAGAAAGGAAGAGAGTATTTTGGGAAGTCTTTTTCTAAAGTTGTTTCTTTCTTAAACTGAGATCCTTTTAAGATTTCTTTTCCTTTTAAAAGGTTATTTATGTTATGTATTAAATATATTGGCTTAAATGTAATATGTTGTTGTTCTTAGTTAATAGCAGGCATAGGCAAACTTGGCCCGCCACATGTTTTTGGACTACAACTCCAATCATCCCTAGCTAACAGGACCAGTGGTCAGGGATGATGGGAGTTGTAGTCCCAAAAAATCTGGAGGGCCAAGTTTGCCTATGTCTAGTTAGTAGCGCAAGAGACTCTCAGGGTCTTTGAACCCTACTTCGGATTCCTGCACTGCAGCGGGTTAGGCCAGATGACCCTCATGGTCTCTTCGACATGCATGATTCTACTATTATTGTTGTTAATTATTGCTACTACTATTCAATGGGGGGGGGGGAGGGAAGGAGGCCGCAAGACGATAGAGAGCGCGAAAGGGGTCGCTAGAGCGGCGGAAGTGACGTCGCGGGCGTGATGACGTTTCCCTAGGCCGCCGGCCCCGCCCCTTCCTTTCGGCGTTTTCCCGCGGACTCGGCATGGAGGGCTCTGCCGGCAAGAGCGGGGTGGCGGAACCTCCCGCGGCCATGGAGACGCAGGCTGCCGGCGAAGGCTTCACGCGGGTCCGCAAGCGGAAGCGGCGCGCCTGCGAGCGCCAGGAAGGCGCCATGGAGACGGCCGAGGGCCCTCCGCCCCTCAAGCGGCCGGATTTCCCCCCTCTCCGCGGAGAGGCTCTCGGGGTGAGTCGGGGAGGGGCGCGTGCGGCCAGGCGGGCCCTCCAGGCCCTGCGAGGGCGGCTCAGGGGCCACGTCCCCGCCTCTGGCTTCGTTTCTATTTCTGTGACGTATTGATTTGCTACGCTTAGAGCAGTGGCGTAGCGTGGGTTGTCAGCACCCGGGGCAAGGCAAGTAATTTGCGCCCCCTAACCCGTGGATTTGCGCCCCCTAACCCCCAGGTGTTGCGCCCCCTAACCCCCAGGTGTTGCGCCCCCTAACCCCCAGGTGTTGCGCCCCCTAACCCCCAGGTGTTGCGCCCCCTAACCCCCAGGTGTTGCGCCCCCTAACCCCCAGGTGTTGCGCCCCCTAATCCGTGGATTTGCGCCCCCTAACCCGTGGATTTGCGCCCCCTAACCCGTGGATTTGCGCCCCCTAACCCCCAGGTGTTGCGCCCCCTAACCCGTGGATTTGCGCCCCCTAACCCGTGGATTTGCGCCCCCTAACCCGTGGATTTGCGCCCTCTAACCCGTGGATTTGCGCCCTCTAACCCGTGGATTTGCGCCCTCTAACCCGTGGATTTGCGCCCTCTAACCCGTGGATTTGCGCCCTCTAACCCGTGGATTTGCGCCCCCTAACCCGTGGATTTGCGCCCTCTAACCCGTGGATTTGCGCCCCCTAACCCGTGGATTTGCGCCCCCTAGCACGTGGATTTGCGCCCCCTAGCACGTGGATTTGCGCCCCCTAGCACGTGGATTTGCGCCCTCTAACCCGTGGATTTGCGCCCCCTAACCCGTGGATTTGCGCCCCCTAGCACGTGGATTTGCGCCCCCTAGCACGTGGATTTGCGCCCCCTAGCACGTGGATTTGCGCCCTCTAACCCGTGGATTTGCGCCCCCTAACCCGTGGATTTGCGCCCCCTAGCACGTGGATTTGCGCCCCCTAGCACGTGGATTTGCGCCCCCTAGCACGTGGATTTGCGCCCCCTAGCACGTGGATTTGCGCCCTCTAACCCGTGGATTTGCGCCCCCTAACCCATGGATTTGCACCCCCTAACCCCCAGGTGTTGCGCCCCCTAATCCGTGGATTTGCACCCCCTAATCCGTGGATTTGCACCCTCTAACCCGTGGATTTGCGCCCCCTAACCCATGGATTTGCGCCCCCTAACCCGTGGATTTGCGCCCTCTAACCCGTGGATTTGCGCCCCCTAATCCGTGGATTTGCGCCCCCTAGCCCGTGGATTTGCGCCCCCTAGCCCGTGGATTTGCGCCCCCTAACCCGTGGATTTGCGCCCTCTAACCCGTGGATTTGCACCCCCTAACCCCCAGATGTTGCGCCCGGTGCGGCCGGGCCCCCCTGCACCCCCCACGCTACGCCACTGGCTTATAGACCTGTGCTCCTTCCAAGGTTCTTCGCGTGGTTTTCCTCATGTAAATCCCCACAACCACCCTGTGAGGTAGGTCAGGCCCAGATTGGCCCTATGTCACTCGGTGAGCTTTATGGCTGAGGGGGGATTCGAACCCTTCTCTCCCCTAGTTCGACACACTTCTTCCTCTTTGGCAATGTAAGATGAACAGGGTCTTAACAGCGAGTCCGCAAGTGACTGCGGAGGCCAATTCTGGAGCCACACGTCCTTCCACAGCTCTCCTGGTTTCAAATAGCTTTGCTTCTGGAGAAATATGAACCCATCACTTAAAGAGGACACACCTAGGTACTTTAATTTAGCTCTAAGAAATTCTGTTTGAAAGCAGAAGTCAGGTAAAGGTGTGGTCAACTGCATTTTCTTGCAGTCCTCAAGTGAAGTTAACCTTTGTTTTCTCATCCTTTCCAAGACACTTAATTTGAATGAAGCCTGGAACTTGTTTGAAATGCAATTTTATTATTATTGTTGTTGCTGTCGTTTAGTCAGTTCTGACTCTTCGTGACCCCCTGGACCAGAGCACGCCAGGCACTCCTGTCTTCCACTGCCTCCCGCAGTTTGGTCAAACTCATGTTGGTCTCTTCGAGAACACTGTCCAACCATAGCATCCTCTGTCGTCCCCTTCTCCTTGTGCCCTCCATCTTTCCCAACATCAGGGTCTTTTCCAGGGGGTCTTCTCTTCTCAGGAGGTGGCCAAAGTACTGCATCCTCAGCTTCACGATCTGTCCTTCCAGTCAGCATTCAGCGAATTTCCTTCAGAATGGATAGGTTTGATCTTCTTGCAGTCCATGGGACTCTCAAGAGTCTCCTCCAGCACCATAATTCAAAAGCATCAATTCTTCGGCGATTAGCCTACTTTATGGTCCTGCTCTCACTTCCATACATCACTACTGGGAAAACCGTAGCCTTAACTATACAAACCTTTGTCGGCAGGGACATAGTTTTCCAGGTGGAATTTGATCACGGTGAGGGTTTGCCAAATTTGCCTTCCTCTTAGCACCTTTCTCCCTTTCATCCTGAGTTTGAGTGTCTTCAAAACCCATGACACCTTTGGTAAAGGCTGTTCTCCAATTGGAGCGCTCACAGGCCAGTGTTTCCCAGTTGTTGGTGTTTATACTACATTTTTTTTTAGATTTGCCTTGAGAGAGTCTTTAAACCTTTTTATTGACCACCAGACCCTTTCAGTTAGAGTAGTTGTTTTGGAAGATGACAAGCAGGCACCCACACAATATGACCAGTCCAACAAAGTTGATGTTGAAGAATCATTGCTTCGACACAGGTGATCTTTGCTTCTTCCAGTACACTGGCATTAGTTTGCCTGTCTTCCCAAGTGATGTGTAAATTTTTTCAGAGACACCATTGATGGGATCTTTCAAAGAGTTGGAAACATTAGTCACTGCACTACACTTTCTGCACGATGGTCATACGAGAAGATCTTAGATCATGTTATGGGAAATCATAGAATCATAGAGTTGGAAGAGACCACAAGGGCCATCGAGTCCAACCCCCTGCCAAGCAGGAAACCCCATCAGAGCACTCCTGACATATGGTTGTCAAGCCTCTGCTTAAAGACCTCCAAAGAAGGAGACTCCACCACACTCCTTGGCAGCAAATTCCACTGTCGAACAGCTCTTACTGTCAGGAAGTTCTTCCTAATGTTTAGGTGGAATCTTCTTTCTTGTAGTTTGGATCCATTGCTCCGTGTCCTCTTCTCTGGAGCAGCAGAAAACAACCTTTCTCCCTCCTCTATGTGACATCCTTTTATATATTTGAACATGGCTATCATATCACCCCTTAACCTCCTCTTCTCCAGGCTAAACATGCCCAGCTCCCTTAGCCGTTCCTCATAAGGCATCGTTTGCTGGCCTTTGACCATTTTGGTTGCCCTCCTCTGGACACGTTCCAGTTTGTCAGTGTCCTTCTTGAACTGTGGTGCCCAGAACTGGACACAGTACTCCAGGTGAGGTCTGACCAGAGCAGAATACAGTGGCACTATTACTTCCCTTGATATAGATGCTATACTCCTATTGATGCAGCCCAGAATTGCATTGGCAAAATCTTTGGGTATTGCAAGTCCTGGGTGCAACTATCATTTTCAAGTGAAGTACAGTCGGTTTTTCCCACCCCACCTTGTGCCAGGAGTCGTACAGGTCTGGAGGGTGGCAGCACCATCTCTGAAATGCTCTCTCCAGGGACATTCGCCTGGCACCTTCATTACGCATCTTTAGGCACCAGGCAAAAACGTTCCTTTTTAACCAGGCCTTTGGTTGATTTGACTGACATCCTATCCTCTTTTAAAATGTGGGGTTTTGTGGGGGGGAGTGTATAAGGTTGTTGCTGCTTTTATTTTGATTATGTATTTTGTGGTTTTATATTTTGATTTTATTCTGTGCACTGCCCTACAACATGCAGGCAGAGCGCAGTATATAAATTCAATAAATAAAATAAATGGGCCCCTGGGTACCTCCTAACTCTATAATTCTATGAGTCTGTGTTTTGAGATGTAACGGGCACTTGTATCATAGTGAATTACTTGACATGGGGTACTGTGATTAGACCTTGATTTGGTTCAGTGCTCGAAATTCCACAGGCTCCAGTTGCGTTTTGTGACTGGTGTGGGTCCATTTGCTACCAACAAGTGAAGATGTCTTGTCGCCAGTTTTGGCAATGGACATCTCCATCTGGCTGGTGTGTTTTCTGCTTCAGACATTCCCCCACATGCCCCAGCATCAAGAGACACTGCTGCCAGCTGGCTGATCTTTGGCCATCTTGTCGTTATTTTATTCTAGATTGTTTTATTTGATGTTTTAATGTGTTATAAACCACTTTGATTTTTTTCCTCTTTAAAATATAAAGCAGAATAGAAATGAAATTAATAATAATAACAATAAACCTTATTGTGGGGGGTGGCGGCGACTAAACAGTATGTTGTGGCAACTGTAACCTGGTGGTTAACTTATATTTCTTAGTTTCTGACACTGGTTTGGTTCTGCATTCTGATGCAAATCCTGCTTTGGCCAATGCAGGTCACTATGATCAAAACTTAAATTCTTGGCTAGGTTTTTGCTGTTATTCTGCCTCCCCATTTCTGAATTCATGGGTGTTGCAGGGAGACAAATTATGGTTGAAAATTTTGGAAGGATTCAGCATTCAGTATGTGAATATTCCCCAAACCTGAATCTTGGTTAGAGGTAGGGGAAGTGGTAGCATGTACTATGTTTACTCTAAACTTGTGCTATACAGCCTAGTTTCTCAACACTGTTTGATCATTCTGAATAAGTTCTGTCTTCACTATACTGTTATGGGATGATTTTCCTTATATGTTTCTGTACTGCTTGTTAGATCAGTATAAACTTGGTTACCTGAACAACAACACCTATCAGACTTAAAGTAAAAGTTTCTAGCAAAAATAAGTCAACTGGGCTTACTAGCCACAGTTTTCTTAAGGTTATTGAAAGCAAAACATTAAGCTAATCATTGAATTGAATACTTAAGAGTAATTTTACTTGTAATGCAATTTAGATTCTGGTGCAAAGGGATCTTATTTATTTGTACACATAGGAATTTATATACTGCATTAAAAAAAGTTTTATCAGGGAAGTGTACAGTTAATATAATAAAAATTCTTAAAACCAACATTTCTTTCTTTCTTTCTTGGTCTTTTATTATAGGGTGGAAAAGGTGAAGTGAGGAAAATTTCTGTACCACCAAACAGATACACACCTCTGAAAGAAAACTGGATGAAAATTTTTACGCCTATCGTAGAACACTTACAGCTTCAAATTAGGTTTAATTTAAAAACAAGAAACGTAGAGATAAAGGTGAGCTGTAGGATGTGTTTTCCTAGAACATATAATGGTAAGCCATCGTGACCAAAGATTGCACAGGGGCACAATGCTCGTTTGTGGCTACCCCTCTCCTTTCTCCTGTGTCCCCTCATGCCAGGAGGAATAATTGATAGATAGGAAAGACTTGAAAACCTGACTGCTGAACTAATCCCATGTCCATTCTAATTTAACTATGAGTTAAGGGGCAAATTTAGTCACAAGCAGACAATTGGCTGTCCCAAATTCAGCATGCCCTTTGCTGCCCAGAATGTGTTGAGCAGAATTGATGGTAGCAGAGAGGGAGGTGCTAGTTACTGTATGAGGTCTTTGGCCCTGGGATGAGGAGAACTGCCTGCAATCGAGCAGCTTCTCTTCCCATGTCGTGTCATCTGGTGCTTTGTAAAGTAGGAGGACCTAATATTTACTCTTTAATGAAAGCATGTCCCCCTGCCCCTTTAGCCGAAAAGGTCTCACACAGCAGTTATAGGCTAAAAAGACGTGACGCGAAAGCAGGGTGGGAGACAGGGTCAGGCCCTAGTTCCTAGTGAAAACGTTCAGCAGGTAGTAGTGGGCTGGATTTAAGAAGAATTTGGATTTTATATCCCACCTTTCACTCCCTTTAAGGAGTCTCAAAGTGGCTAACATTCTCCTTTCCCTTCCTCCCCCACAACAAACACTCTGTGAGGTGAGTGGGGCTGAGAGACTTCAGAGAAGTGTGACTGGCCCAAGGTCACCCAGCAGCTGCATGTGGAGGAGCGGAGACTCGAACCCGTTTCCCCAGATTACGAGACTACTGCTCTTAAACACTACACCACACTGGCACTATAGTCTCAGCAGTGCCATTTGGTGGCTGGCATTGGAGCAGTTGCAGGGGATCTCAGATAAAGCCGAATCCAGACAGAATGGATTCTCCTGTTTAACTAGCTAAATTAAATAACGAAGCCATTGGGGCAGAGTCATTGAGCTTAGTGGATAAATCAGTGCTGTGGAAGTTCCATTCATCTCAGGAGAACCTCACTTATTTCTTAGTAACGCAAAGATACAACAACTTAGATCTGAGCCATTCATCATGGAGAGTTAACTTTCAATGCGGAATAAAACTTTCAATGCAGAATGACTTTACAAAATCATTATGTATTGTTGCAGAGTGTTTTTGTAAGGGTAAATATAATACAGATTTAGGAATGGGTAAAATTAAGGTGAAGTTGACCATTGGGAGTTGTCAGCATATGCTTCTGTAGGAGGAAGGAACAGGTAGTCAGTCGCCTTTGTGTTCATGGAAACACAGAGCTTGGTTTTTAATTTGAATGATGTAGAGTAGAGCAGCTTGTATACTAAATCTCCCAGCGCTCCATTGCCCAAACCTTAACAACTTATTTTCTCTTCTAGACTTGTAAAGAAACAAAAGACGTAGGTGCTTTGACAAAAGCAGTTGATTTTGTGAAAGCTTTTCTACTTGGATTTCAAGTTGAGGTGAGTTACTTGTTTTTAAACAGATTCTCTGGCATGCATAGGGTAAAGGATTTCTTTTGTCTTTTGAACAATGGAGATTTAACAATCTGTTATCCAAATGAAGAAATTGACTTTGTATTATTGTGCTGTGTTCCAGCCATCCCTGCACTGAGATCTGCATGCTTGACTTTCATGTATAATTTCTGCTTTAGAATTTATTAAAGCTGTTTTCTTTGGGGTGCTTTGTAGTCAAAAGGGGGATATGTTTTGCCAGAGTGGATGTTTCCAGGTTTTTAAAACAAAGGTGATGGTTTGAAAATAGGAGCAAAAGTACCAGATTAATATTGACTTTGGAAAGTTTTCCTTAATATTTGCTAATATACCTTAATCCTCCTGTTGTGGAACTTGTATTTTTAAAAGCTACAAATGATAGCCAACTGTGGTGTCCTCCATGCACTGGGCTTTTGGTAGTGAGACATCCCTTCTTCCTCCTGCATTCTCCATGCCCACCAACCCCCCCAAAAAATCTGTTTAAGGGTTGAGGCAAAGGAATGGGTCTCTGTGCAGTCAGTCGGAAACGGGACCCAAACTCCACATTTTTCATTCTCCAAGGGAGCATTTCTAAAATGCATTAACTTGAGCTCTTGAGTCAATGTATAAACAGAAAACCTAGCTGTATAAACAAGTGCTCAAAGCCCTCTCCCTTATCAGTCCGTGACGGCAATGAGTGGCCTTGCCAGTTCCGAGTAGAGCAGGGATGGCATGTCTGGGTCTTATCTTACATCCTGACCACAAAGACACACAGACCTTGTCAAGTCTGACAAGAGACCCAGGAACGGGGCCAGGAGTTGGTGACCTCCTGCCCCAAGATAAGAGTATAGGAACAGGAACAACCTTTTATGGTCAAGAGTGCCGGAACAGGAACAACTGTTTATGGTCATGGATGTCAACTTACGTGTATAAGTTGACGTGCTTGGATTCCTGGGGAAGGGGGGAGAGGGTGCCTGGAGGATATATATACTGCATGAAATTTCTCATTTCTTTGGACTTGCTGTGGACTGACCACGCAAGTGCCTTCTGCTATCCGGAGAGCAGAATAAACTCTTTCTCTGAATCAACCTCAGTGTCATTTGACTTCCTTCCTCCCATCTGGGAGCAACGCAGACCCCACCAGTCAGTAAAGTCTAAGAAGGCTACAGAGGAACCCCATAGGACAGATTGGGGGAGCAAAGGAAGAAGTCCTCATCACACCTGCTGTCGAGACATTGCCTTGCCCTTTATATCCTGGATTCTTCAACCCCCTATGAGCCATTTTCACAGGACTGTCAATCACTGGATGTCACGTCAGGTGACCCATTTTAGCCATGCCACAAAGTAAAATTCAGTAGCCGCTGCCAGTCAGTTCTATTTTTCTGTTCTAATTTTCATACTGTCCCTAATTAGGTCCTGTGCCTGCCCTGTAATCTTTTGAGAAGTATTTTTTTGTTTCTTATACAAAGTTTCAAATTCCACAACTCTCTTCCAGGATGCACTTGCTCTCATCAGATTAGATGACCTTTTCCTAGAATCCTTTGAAGTAACAGATGGTGAGTCTTTCATTTTTAAGGTTTTGTGTTTTCAAAACCTCAGTATAGGTGCATTTTTCAGTTACTGAGGGATGTGTAAGCACTTACACTAGTAACAAACGCTGCTGCTCACTATTAAAATGAAAGGCTGTTTTAAGTATCATTTTCCTTCCCTATTATAACAACACATAAAATGATTGCAGAGCGTGTGTGTCCTTAACTTTAGTTGTCTGATCTCCCTGTTAAAGCTTGCAGCCTTAGTTTTAACAGTTAACAGTTCTAAGTGTTACTAATTTCAAATAGCTTGCTTCAATTTGATCATTCGTTTTGGAATAAACATTTAAAAGTTTTTCATTCTCATGTGGTTCTCAATGATCTCCTATTCAAGAGACTAACTCGGTTCACAGCTACTGAGCATTAGTTGTGCAACATCACATTCACCCATATTATTCATTGAGCCCAGAACAAACTTATTTAGGACTAGGTTGGAAAAATGTGCACAATGAAGTAACATTGACCTTTTCTCTTTAGTCAAGCCGTTAAAAGGAGATCATCTTTCTAGAGCAATAGGAAGAATTGCTGGGAAAGGTGGAAAAACAAAATTCACTATTGAAAATGTGACCAGAACACGAATAGTTCTTGCAGACTCGTAAGTATAATCCAGTAGCCTATAACATTTTCTTGTGGCGTGAATATGAATTGGTGTACTTTCCGTGCAACGTTCTGTCTGGACAAGACTTTTTAAAAGTGGTTGTAGGGGACCCCCTGAATGGGCAGTAAGATGCTATCTGGCTACGTCATTTACTAGGTAGCTGATGAAACCTCTAGGTATATTTTCTCAATTTCAAAAAGCTGTGTATGTTTTCTTGTGACAATTATTCCTCATGATACAGCACTAAGTAAAGAATGGATTATCCCCAATTAAGATGGATTCTTCAGCTGCCACCCTCGGTGTGCTACGGTAGATGGTGTGGTTGTTATCATGCAGTGCAGCAAAGTGGATCTGAAATGAAGTAGATGAGGACAGTACAATGCCATGGCTACTTTTAATGCTTAGGATTTGGAAAGAGCTGAGCATCTTGATAGATGACTGAAATCTCTCCTTAAGGAAATCTCTACCAATGTGAGACTGTTTGGTCCTTTGGGGTCACTAAAAGGATTTTTTTCAGGTATTAGTCAAATATTCCTAAATACTGTACATTCCTAGTCAAATATTCCTAAATACTGTACTTATTTTCATTACAGGAAAGTTCATATTTTAGGGTCTTTCCAGAATATTAAAATGGCACGAACAGCAATCTGCAACCTCATCTTAGGTAAGTCTCTTTTAAGAAAAGGAAATCTGGATTTAAAGAGGTCTGCTTTGGGCTAGGATTTTTAACTGGCTTTGCTTCTATTGATGGCCGAGACGTTACATTTCTGAGCAAAAATAATTACTTATGACTTTAATAATCCGGAATGGTAGTAAGAGGTAGGTATAACCATTAGTACCCATACAGAAGGAAATTAAGTTCAGAGGCAGCTTTTGTACTACTATCTACAGGGCTACGCATCTCTAAATACTTGTTTGAAAGCGGCTTCTTTTGAATATATTAGTACTCATGGTTTTATCTATTTTTTTATTATTTTTCCTATTCCTTATCAGCATGACTTTTGTGTGCATGTTCATCGTAGGTCTTAGGATTATGTCTATTAAGATCAATATTGGTATCAATTATATTTTCATTTTAAGTGCTGAATTTCATTATCAGCAGTACTAATACTTTGCTTTCTTCTACAGGAAGTCCTCCATCAAAGGTTTATGGCAATATTAGAGCAGTGGCCAGCAGAGCAGCAGAAAGGTTTTAAGACGAACAATGCTGGATTTGAAGCTAAATGGATTTTCTGTACAAGGACTCGTATACAGAAACAGTGGGACTGAAGAAAAAAGCCTGTGGCAACTCTTCGCTCCAACATGGGTGTAGGAAAGAGTGTCACTCTGTTCTCCAGCAGACATATTGTCTGATGAGCATATGTAATAAAGATGGCAAACAAAAGTTTTGCTATAGCCAACTTGCCTAACACCTCAGTGTTTCAACGTGAATGTCCAATTTGATAATTCTGTGCGGTGGTCCCACAACAGTACTTGTATCCTAGCAGTGTTCGGTAGCAGATGTTGGACCAGTGAGATGTGTGTTGACATGGAAAATCACCTCCACCACAGATACCCCTCAAATTAGAAACTAGCCACAGTCTGTTTACTGTATTTGGGCTATGACTGCTTTAAACACTGCATTAGATGGCTAATTTACATCTCTTCTTAATAGGACACGATGTCCCCGATAAGCTACCCTACAATAATTCTTCACACCCCAAGTATTGTGAATACTAAAGATACTGGGCTTTAAATGACAAGACAGTGAATACTCATTTTTGCATCCCACTCCCCTAAAAGCTTTATGTAAAATACTGAACACAGTTTAAGTTGTTCTAATAGGGATTGGTTACCATGCTGAGGGGTACAGAAATCACTCCTGTTTTGGTGTACCCCCTGGGGTGCAAACTGCTTTTCCATGGGTGCTGAAATTGGTCTTTAGGCCTTCGTACTCAAAAGCCCCGTGGGATCAGGTGGCGCTGTGGGTTAAAGCCTCAGCGCCTAGGACTTGCCGATCGAAAGGTCGGCGGTTCGAATCCCTGCGGCGGGGTGCGCTCCCGCTGCTCGGTCCCAGCGCCTGCCAACCTAGCAGTTCGAAAGCACCTCCGGGTGCAAGTAGATAAATAGGGACCACTTACCAGCGGGAAGGTAAACGGCGTTTCCGTGTGCGGCTCTGGCTCTGTCTCTGGCCAGAGCAGCGATGTCACGCTGGCCACGTGACCCGGAAGTGTCTCCGGACAGCGCTGGCCCCTGGCCTCTTAAGTGAGATGGGCGCACAACCCCAGAGTCTGTCAAGACTGGCCCGTATGGGCAGGGGTACCTTTACCTTTACCTTTACTCAAAAGCCCAGTCAAGAGTGTTGGAACTCTACTATATACCGTATTTTTCGCACCGGAAGATTGGACGCACCTAGTTTTTAGGGGAGGAAAACAAGAAATAAGAAAGGAATGCAAAGCAATCCTGAGCTAAGAGGGAGAGCTCCTTCATCTCCACTCAGGAGGCTTTGCGAAGCTACCACTAAAGCCAGGAGAGCAAGCAGGATCGGTGCACACCGATCCCTCTTGCCCTCCTGGCTTCAGCGAAAGCAACCCTACTGGCTTTCCTCCTGCAAGAGCCGCACACTCTTTTAAAGGGAGCGCAGCTCTTGGGGGCTTTTCTGGGAGGTGGGGGAAGGGACAGAGTGTGCAAAAGCCAGGGATAGCCGCACGAAGCCTTCGCAGGGGAGCGGGATGAAGGCTCCCCGCTCCCCTGTGGAGACTTCAACCAGTGGCTAAGCTAGAACAGCCAGCGGGATCCCGCTTGCTGTTGTGGCTGCTTCTTTAGCCGCGCGCAGCCTCTCCCGGGCAAGGGGAGCCTCCATCCCCTGCCCAGGAGAGGCTGCGCGCGGCTAAGGCTGCCCCAAGAGCCACCCTCCCTCTAAAGAGCGCGTGGAGTGTGTGTGCGGCTCTTGGGGGCTTTTCCCGAGGAGGGAGAAGGGCAGCCCTTCTCCCTCCTCGGGAAAAGCCCCCAAGAGCCGCACACACGCTCCACGCGGCTCTTTAAAGGGAGCGCTGACAGCCTCCCGCCTGCATTCGCCATACACATTTCCCCTTATTTTTTAGGAGGGGAAAAGTGCGTCTTATAAAGCAAAAAAATTCGGTAATGTGGCTCAGGAGCAATGTGTCCTATTCTGCATTTAGGAAGTGCTTTCTACTCATGCATGAATGCCATTGCATCCAAGCCAGTATTGATGGCCGGTGTGTCTGCGCATTAAATTGTAGTCCAAATTACACCTGAAGCTATGATTAAGGTTTTACATCCCCCTGTCTTATTAGTAAGGCTATTTATATCTCTCCACCAGCTTGCTACAAGTTAGTTTTGTTCAGGAAGTTTTGACTAACACAGTAGTATCCCAAGAAGCTAAGTCAGAGGCAGCTGAATATCTGTCACTGATTATGTGGTCAAATACTGCTTGGGATTTATGCATAAACACACAAACTGGCATTTTAAACTTGAAATCAGGGGAAATGTTTTAGTTTTGCGTTTACTTGCCTGTTCTATAGAAGCTTCAACAATTCTATGGTAAAGTTCAAATATTTTATTTTTTATTCATACAGTATGAAGGTTCCTATAGTTCCAACAGTGTATGGTGTAGCATGCAGAGGAAAATCTAAACATTCAACATAACGCATTTTCCACACACAAACTAAAAAAAAAAAAAAAAAGGCTCATCCCCCAATAAGAAAGTAATGTTAGCACTATTTTTCTATAACGCCAGCCAGGATATGCACAAGCAATTAAGAAATAGAAAGCATTTGCTAAAATGTTTGTAACAAATACTTATGTACAAAAAAATTCACAAAAGACTAGTTCCCCCTTGAAGCAGAGCACATGGCAGTTGACACTGGAACAGATACCACCACTGGCTGGGATTCTAAGCCACGGACTGATCCAGAGGAAGAAAGTTACATGTAGTGGAGATTCTCTGTTTTTAACATTTACCAAAGTTTGGCAACATTATCGTTTTAAATTATGCAAATCATGTAAACAAGAGGAACGTTTTCAAATCGATCTACATGCAAAACTTCATGTCATGCAACGACACCAAGCACCTGGATTTCTCTCTCACAGACAGAGCCCATGATGTGCAGCACTCAGTTGAAGGAACAGCTATGGCAGGCAGGCAGGCAGGCAGCTGATTTAAGTCCATACAACCTGCCCTTTCCATTGCCAATTATAAAACCTTTTAAAGAGGAAAAACTGCTACACGGGAAAGGGTGCGCTATCCTAAAAGTCGAATGAATGTTTTTCTTCTAGCCAATAGTACCATTGCAGAAAAGGAAAGGGATGATATCAAGTTGTAGAACATGGCTCGCTACTTTTATATCACACATATAAAGTTACTATCCATTACAAGTCATGATATGGACAAATCTAGAAAAAAAAGAGACCCCTCTCCAAATGCTGGAGAAGAACAAGAGGTATAAATTTAGATAAAGTGAAGCTTTCCTCCTTCCCTATGGCATTGGTTAATGTTTCCCCCGTAATATCCGTAATAATCCTATATACACATATATAAAATATTACCAGTTTATTTATGCAACTTGGAACTACTACATTAAATGCATAAAAGAATCTATATGGTTGGGACATAACTTAATGGCAAGAAAGGTTTTATAGTCTCAATTCTAAATTCTTAATTAAGCTAAGTGCTGAGAAACAAATGCAAATACTTTCAACTGTTCTATCTAGACTTCATGGATCACAGCTGATGCTTACTAAGGGTATATTATGTGCAACTGCATCCATTTAGTAAGTGAAGGGATGAAATGGCCATAAGCAACTTTTAAATCCTATTTGCACACAAGGACTAGTTCTTGGCATTAACATTAAATTACATTTTCTCATCCTAATAAGTAGAATTGTACTGAGAGCTATCGAGCAAAGATGCAGTCCCTGGTAATATATCAACAGGTATATAAACAAACTTCAGTTTCCTGTCTTACAAAAATGTAATTAGGGAAATTAACAGGAAACAATGCTTTCTCTGCCAGTCAATATATAAATATTTGAAATAGTCACAGGAAAAAGGAAAGAGTTGACCTAACAACCATTTAAAACTTTACATTCTTCTACTATATATATATAAAACTGTGTGACATAAAAGTAAAGATGTATATCCATATATCGAACTGTTAATGTTCTGCTTGGCACTTTGTACTCTATTTTTGTTTCTGAATCAAGTATATTAAATTAAAGCCCACTTAACTACTACATATAGAAAGCTACATATATATCTATATATAAATACACACATATATATAGATAGATATTTTCTTGTTATAAAAGATGAGAAAAATAAATTAAAAAGCCAACCCCCTTCCCTTTCTCCACCACACTGATATGCTCTTTCCATCTTGCTGTCCTTCAGACTTTAAAGTGCTACACTTGAGTTATTGAGAGAATAAAAGTTCAATAACACTTAGTTGGCTTCATGAGGCTCATGTTGGAAAATGTGGCTTCACAGAGAAAAATACTTCCATTTAAATACACAGAGAGCGTTGCTGGACGTCTTGAGCAGATCTTCAGAGATGGAGAAGAAAGCAAAAGTGTTGGGTGGTGTCCTAAAGAGTCACACATCTACCACCATCTTTTTGTGGATATCTAGGCCTCCTACAACCTGAAATGTTGATACAAGAATATTATATGAGAATTCGCAAGAGAGTAGAGTATCGGCTGGTAATTTAAATCAACTGATCTGATCTTCACAGAAAGAGGCTCTCACCTCAAGAAAGGTCCGTTTCCATAAATTCAGGGTTGTAGTTGTGGAACAACTTCTGTTCACGCAAAGATACCTCCCTCTCCTCCCACATGCCTCCAGTGCGCACACCCCAAATCTGCTCTGGGGTTTCCCCCCAACCCTTCAGGGCTTGTGTGGGCAGAAGGAAAGGGAGGCAAAGTTCTGTGCATGAGCAGAAATCTTTCCATCGAAGCAATGGCTTCCTTGGCTAAAACCCTAAGTAATGAGTCAAAAACAGTATGCAAGACAGTTATGGCATTAAAGGTCTGGCTCGTGGGCCTAACTGGGCCCTATATGGGTGCCAATTTGGCCAACGATACCAATTTAAAAAAAATGACCACCTGCCAACATATTAATCCAAGTGGGTATAATTAGCACAGAATCAAGTGTGGGGGAGGTAGAGATATTGTTGCCAGTGTAGAACTGGGAGCCTTAAAAGTGTGTTCTCAGTTGCGCATTGACAATGGAGGCTTGCTGATCGGCCGTGAGAGAAAGCCTGGGGACAGCTAGGCTACAGAGTTCCCCCACAGGCAGCGGACTGTGCATAGTGGGGCAAGAGGAACTCCAGTGGGCTTTAAAGCCACTGCCTATCTGCTGACAGGTTGAGACTTCAAGGCCACTGGACAGGCTGTACAACTGAGTTCTCCATGGGAACATGGTACAGGCAACTGGCTTGGAGTCACAGCCTATCAAGCTGTTGAGCAGCAACTTCAAGCAACGATTGGCTTGGATTTCCTTTTGTAGTATGATTTGCACGCAGCAGAGGAAAAATTGCTCACCTCGTGTCATAATGACATCGGGCAATTGACAGGTGGGCAGTCAAAGTGGCCTGCCCACCCCTGAATTGCCAAGTGGGTATAATTAGCACAGAATGAAATTACAACTTAGTTTTGCAACAGATTCTTGTAGGCAACCTAATTTTTCTCACATCTGAAGACCTAAAACATTTGAAGGTGGGGCAGCTTTAATCTATGATAACTGAAGCAATCAAATTAGTAGCAGGAGAATAATTATGTCAAGTCTCCAGAATGCCCATATGATGTGAATGAAAAGAACTGCCAGAGGACAGCTGAGTCAATAAGGAGACTTAAAATGGGAAGGGTTTAAAGCAAAATTAATACGTTATCCTGGAAAGAATTGAAGACGAATGTCGAAGAAAACAATGGAATAAGTTAAATGGGTTATTTTCTAGGAAATAACGACATCATCTACAAGGGCAAAGTTGAAAATGAAAAATGCATATATAAACATATTTTACTAAAAATGAACTTACAGCACAGAATTCCTCAAAGGATATTCTTCCATCACCATCTTTATCTGCATTTATTATGGTTTTGTCTACAATTTGCTGCAACTGGGTATCTTTGAGATTGTTCCCAACCATCATCTTCAGAACCTGGAAGAGCTCCCCGTTGGAGATATAGCCATCTTTGTCCATGTCATAGATACGGAAAGCAACTGCAAGATAAGAAAAGCTCAGTAGCAAATATGACTTCTGTGGCCCATTCAATGTTTTCTTTCTCTCACATGCTGGTGATACCCTTTCTCCTTTTCTGCACTGTTTTCTATTAACACAACAGACTTATTCTGATTGTTTAATAACTTCTGAGCAGTTGAATGTTCCTAAATCATTCTTTATCTTAGCAGCTAAGTCAGTGAGTATTTATTTATAGCATTTATTTATTCCATTCACTCAGTTTCCTAATTGAAGCCAAGGCTCTTACTTTCACCACTTAGTGAAGTTCCAAAGACAGAAGATCAACTTTCTTTCAGGTATTTTTTAAAATTTATATTTTAAATTTTATATTTTCTTTGGAAGAGTGAAGAAGAGACTTGACAGGAACATTTTACTGCAGATCAGTGTTACACACTTCATCTAGACATCTTCTCTTTTTACAGCAATATCGGGTATCACAGATATATGAAAAAATAGCTTCTATTAGATCAGCTGTGCCATTTCAATCCTAAACACTGGTATAATTTGCCTTCAATGTCACCGTAACTGTCTGGCTACAAAGTGATTGGCATACTCCCTTTCCGAGTTGGTTACATTGGTTGAAACCCTAAACCCAATTAGGTGGAAATATGTTTCACTTATATTAGTGGGTCTTAGTTCTAACTAAACATGTTGAGATGGATCTAGACAATGGGTAGGTAACCTAAGGCCCAGGGGCCGGATCCGGCCCAATCACCTTCTAAATCCGGCCCACAAGTGGTCTGGGAATCAGGATGTTTTTACAGGAGTAGAATGTGTCCTTTTATTTAAAATGCATCTCTGGGTTACTTGTGGGGCATAGGAATTCATTTTTTTTCTCTTCAAAATATAGTCCGCCCCCCCCCCACAAGGTCTGAGGGACAGTGGACCGGCCCCCTGCTGAAAAAGTTTGCTGACCCCTGATCTAGAGTGCCCCGTCTGCTCCCAGGCAGGGTCTGGGAAAACAATTTTTACCTGTTTAAAGGTAAAGGTACCTCTGACTGTTAAGTCCAGTCATGGACGACTCTGGGGTTGTAGCGCTCATCTCGCTTTACCGGCCGAGGGAGCCGGCGTACAGCTTCCGGGTCATGTGGCCAGCATGACTAAGCCGCTTCTGGCAAACCAGAGCAGCGCACGAAAACGCCATTTACCTTCCCGCCGGAGTGGTACCTATTTATCTACTTGCACTTTAACGTGCTTTCTAATACCACCTCCCACACTGTTCCAGAGGGTTCCCCAACCCTATGAAGCAGCTTTTCAGAGGGAAGGAGAAAATGATAAAGCCTTATCTGCTAGGACAGCTTTAAGTCTGAATTCTCTAGTGGGGTGTATATCTATATGGGTGGTTGCGGGGTGAAGAAATCATTCTATGCTTTATTATTGGCAAATGACACAATATTTGCAGGCACAGTATTTCATTATGTAAAAAACAAACAGGGCCAGAAAAGCTTTAGTGATGCACCTACAGATCTAAAACACCCACTAAGGTACTTTCAATTACAAAAAAACCAACTCCTAACATAAAGCCTGTGTCATTCTCCACATAATTAAGGATTTTCAATTGATATTCAAGTTATTTCAAAGTACTTACTGTTTTATTACAGAACAGACATCTCAATAATGATTTTCTTATCCACCCCCTCCCCAACTGCTCAATTGCAAACTTTATTTGCCAGCTAAGGAAATATCTGATACTTACACCTCAACTTCTGTTCCTTGTCACCTTTGACACTGAACTGAGAGACTCCTTCTATAAATTCTACAGAATAAAGGCAAGAAGAACATTTATAAAATATTTTACATATTACATAACATACAACTCCCCCCTGTGGACTTCAGTAATGCATGTCTAGCATTCTCTCAAAGTCAATCCTGAATGTGGCCTGCCTAGGTTGGTCAATGTTTTTGTGTGCTACAGAGTTCTATGGGCTTCACAATACTCATAAAAATCTCAGCTTTCATTTAAGATATGTAGAGTGATTCCAGGTGGAATTGATGCTACCATAGACTTTTTGCAGTGTCCACACAAAGTAATTTAAAATGCCAGTCCATAGTTTTTCTTGGTTTGATTTCCATTTATCTATTCTGCAGAGAATATATACACAGTCACTGCTAGTGTGATAGCTCCTTTCAGGCTGGTGACGTATTTCACCAAATGCTGGTAATGTTTTGCTCAGTGGTCCCTTATCACCATACCCTTACTTCTGTTTGCTCCTCACGTGAGCATAACCTAGCTATTTTGTTTTGATGCGCCTAACTATTTCCACCAACTACCACCTGCAGAAGGCAAATTTCAGAGCAACTTTTCTCTCATGAGCTCTACAAAGCATGTAGGGGATTTACTTTTAAGAGACTAATCTCATTTTTAGTTTTCAAAACAATATAGTGGAGTGTTGTGAAAGACCTCTTAATCACTCTTCTTAAAGCCTTAAAAAGGTAAAGGGTAAAGGGACCCCTGACAGTTAAGTCCAGTCGTGAACGACTCTGGGGTTGCAGCGTTCATCTCACTTTACCGCAGACAGTTTTTTCCGGGTCATGTGGCCAGCATGACTAAGCCGCTTCTGGCGCAGTGGAACACCGACACCACAGCAGCGCATGGAAATGCTGTTTACCTGCTTACACTTTTTGGTGTGCTTTCAAACTGCTAGGTGACCAGGAGCAGGGACCGAGCAGCGGGAGCTCACCCCATCACGGGGTTCGAACCGCCAACCTTTTGATCGGCAAGCCCAAGGCTCAATGGTTTAGACCACAGCGCCACCTATGTCCCTCTAAAAGCCTTAGTTAGGTAAATTAATAGTCTTGGACAAGACCTCAGTATCAATATATGAAGAAAAACCAAATGGAAATCATTACCCCCCCTCCACACACACCCCTGCTTTCATTTTGCCCATTGTGGAACATGCTAACGCTTATAATGTTCACAATTGTGCTCTTTTGTACTTCTTGGGTTTCTTTTTAAGGTATCTGTGCACAGGGATAGAAATATCTGAGCATGACCAGAACAAAAAAAGTTAGCAAAGGGCAGGGGAATGACAGAAAAGCAGTCTACATATGGTTTCATCAAGCTCTGCCCACTCATATGGACAGCAGGTGGTGTAAAAGCAAGGAACATCATGACTGAAAGAATGAGAGTGTGTGGATAATTGTGTGCCCAGTGTACACTCAAAAAGAATAAGAAGTTTTTGAGATAACGCCCCCAACTAAAAGCACCCACAGTTTCCAACTCACAGTTAGAGGCTTGATATTATGACAACTAAAAGAGGTGGCAATAAAGAATGAAACCAACCAAAGTTTCAGATGCTATGACTTCCAAGTCCCCCACCTACTCCCTTCAAGGTAAAAAATATTCTACATTTTAAGAAGGGAGGCAGACAAGCATATATTTATAGTCACTATAGTTTGGCATCAGTCAAACTCAGTAAAAATATGTAGAAAAACTGCATGTGAGCAGCAGGCCTCTAACTATTAAACATACATAATGTAGTTTTCAAGTGCTAAAGTCATCCTTCTAATTTGTAATATTGTGGCTTTTCATTAAAAAGCTGCACACAAATGACACTTTAAATGCAAATCCTAACCTTATCCAAAAACTTGAAACTATGTCAAGGCTGAATTAAAAGTAGGTGGTGACTTAAAACATTCAAATGTAAGTGTCCTGCAATATAAGAACATAACAACTTTGATACTTTCTTGGGTAGAAGAATATCTTCAGGCAGAGCAAATCAGTATAGCTGGGTTGTGCTCACTGGAATATCTAGTTGTAGAGTATTAGGAAAGACAGACCCATCTTCAAATGTGAGGCTACTGTTTACCGTACCTGGCATGCTTTCCCTTTAAAACTGAAGGGAGAAAACTTCCTGAACTCCTTGCTTTGTATTGCTTCCATAGTTTTATTTAAACTGTTTGTCTCATTTGGGAATGGTTGTGTGCTCTGTTCTGGATAGCGTTGCATTCCTCCTGAAGGATCAAGTTCATTGCTTGAAGGTGCTATTAGATACAACCCTATCTCAGGAGGCCAAAGTGTCTTGGTAGTGCAAATAAGTGGAATATAAATGCTTAAAATAAAATATACTCCAGGTTATTATTATTTCACTTCCCTTGTTTAGGGGGTGGGGAGAGAGAATGTATGAATAATACTGTTCAGATGTGCATATGGGTGAAAGGATAATCCTATTAAGGCCCCAGATTTCCACATTACCCAGGTACTCTGGGTAATAACTTGAGCCAGTACTAGTATGAAGGAAAGCTGCTCATTCCTAGACCCTGCCCCCTTAGGACCTATGCTGCAAACAGAAAAATTAGAGTTAAGATTTGACAAAGGAAACAAGGGCATTAAATGATGATTACTACAATGAGATTACGAATTGCATATTATCAACTTACAGACCTAAGCCACTATCTGTATACCTGCACGAGATCCAGCCATTGTTTGCAGAAAAAATGTATTTCAGTGGAGCAGCTATTTATGTTTTTGAAATTCACATCCTAGTTAAGGTCAGATAGTGACCAATTTTAGAATTTAAAATAAGAGCTTCAATGTTCACATTCTAAATTTTGTGTGTCAAACCCTGTAGTGACAAGCAATAACTAGTGAAGATTACTATAGCCAAATATGTGAGCTGAGTTTCTGTCATGTAATATATCCCCCAAATTAGGACTCTATGAAGCCAAAGTAAAGCTCCTTTAAGTAATATTGAATTAATGGAAGAATCAAGAATATGTTTAAAATACCTCCCATTAAAACAGGAAAAAAATTGCTGAACTTTTGCTGGATTATGACTTTCTTCAAACAAGCCTAAGTAAGTGGAAGCGAAGCCAAAATAAGTTTTTAAATATGTTCTGGCAGTTAACAGCCTCACATAAGTTGTCAGCATTCACAAGTGTATGCATGCCTACTCAGAAGCAAACCCCTCTGGGTTCAAGGGACTACTCATAAGTATGTTATAAAACTGCAGCCTTAGTCACAAGTTAGATCTTAAGGGAAATGATCTTACATAATACCATTATTTAAATTGGTATGTTCCCTATAATGCTATAGGAAAGACAACTTTCTATGCACTTGGAAAATTAGAGGTCCTTCACCAAACAACTGAGCAGCAACATAAATTTCACAAAATAGTACCCCAAAATGGTGACTATTCCATTTCCACCTCCTTACTTCATGAACCATTTCCCAAGCAAAGAACCAAATTATCACACATATTCTATGGGATGTACTAATTCAAACAATGCCTGCAATCCTACACACATTTACCTGAGAGTAAGTCTCACTGAACTAAATGGGACTGAAAAAGCAGACATGTATAGGATTGAGCTGAAAAAAACCAAAAAGCCAAGTTTCAGCAGAATGTTCTAACTAGAGTCCAAGTGTGAACACACTGCTTTCACATATTAAATTTAATATATCCGGAGAGAATGGCTTCTTACCTTTGAAGTCTACCTCTCCATTCCCATCTGTATCGAATATATCTATTACTCGTTGTACCAGTGGATTCTGTTGTAACTCAGGCAAAGACATGAACTCTTCCACACTCAGAGAACCAGAATTATCTAAATCAAGCTTTTTAAACCTCTTTCCCAATCGTTTAATCTCATCTGCATCAACTGGGGTGGAAGGAAAGAGAAAAAAGTATATTGTTAGAAACAGTTCACTGTAGTATTTTATATGAAGCAATGACTTACTGTAATGCAGTGGTATTTCTTTAAAGGTATATAGTAACTCTACATACTTCTATACAAAAGGGTTAGCTTTAAACATTACCAATTCAAATTGCTCACCTTTTTTCACAGGGCATGCCATGACACATTTAACCTTACAGCTCACTATAAACTACTGTATGCTGACTCAAATGTTCACAGGAGTGATAATACTAGCTAATTCTAGTCACATGGCTGCTCAACTATATAAACATCCATCCTGCTTTATCATAGACTCGCTCTGTTAAACCGTATATAACATCATCAAGGATCTTCAAAAAGGAGTCAGCTAATAATCATTCAAAAAGAAATTCAATCATTTAAATCTTGTATCAATTTCAATTCCTTGTGATTAGGTAGAAATACAAAAGGTGCTATTCAGATACTAGCTTAGATCGCATTGAACTGAATTCACCACAGCTGTCTTTTCTGCAGGAGAGAAGAAAATCAAATCTGTTTTCTTGATTAATGGGATGGGCATGGTCTCATTCCAGGACCTCATTTCTGCATGAGTACTGAAAAACTTCTAAGTCTGGCTAAAAAATTTCCATCAAAAGGTGGAACACAATCGATTTTTAAAAGTTTGTTTAAACTACAACTGTTACAAGAAATCAACACCTGAAAAGTTGCAGTCACAATGAAAGGCAGAGTAAAACAGTTTAGCTTTACCTGCCATGCATCTAACAGGGAGACAAACCCAAACCTGCCATATATCAGTTTATAAACAACGATGGCTGCAGAAAATGCTTTATATTTACAGTTTTACTTCTCCTTTGAACAGAATTCAAATGTGTCTGTGAGAAAACAAGGAATTCTCATATTGAAAAAGGTAGTTTGAGAGAGCAATTCTAACCCTCTGGTGTTTGTTTCTGAGGGGTAAAATGAAGCCCAGGCTCACTAATGATGGGGGAGATGCTTCACCGTCAAAAGGGGTCTGATCTGGATCCCTCTGCTGCACCTTGGCACCACTCCTCAAAACATCCCCCCCTTTTTACCCAGAATTTTGAATGTGATGGTGGTGTGGCTCAGCTGTTCCAATCATTCCCTAGATAAGGGTTAAGATTGCTCTGTCTGAATGTGGTCAGAGTACGAATTCTAGCAGAACTTTATTCTGGAATTTTCCCATAAGAGTTACATAACATTTTTAAAAAGATGAAATGTATCATGCAAATAATTAAAAGGGCTGTCAAATGCAGTCAACCTCATACTGCCTTCAGAAGACACCCAGCTTTAGGTGTCTAAAGTTGAAGTGTAATTTGGAGCTTGGAAACCGCCCACCTCTTTGTATATTTATGCTGTTCAAAATTTATGAAATTCATGTGCAGGAGTAACCACTATGATGAAGATACAACTTATTAATTCTTGTTTCAAATCAAATCATAATAATGAATTCACTGATTTTATGCAGACCACCATTTGTGAAAAGAAGATAAGCCATGCCTATAGGAATATTGTAGGAATTCCTGTGCAAGATGCATTCCTGAACACCATTTCACTTCTAAACTGCTCCATTTCAATGATTGTGTCAGGATACAGGAAAAGAAAGTGATCCCCCTCAGTATGTAGAACTTCTTGAATCAAGGCCAGAAGACTACAAGAAACCAGTGCAGATGCTTGAAACCTAGATAGTGCAACTTTGTGATTATAAATGACAAAAGGCAAGATGTAACCTTTTTTTAAAGGTTTACAATTTAAAAGTGGATCTTTGATAAATTGGGAAGTGGGAGAGAACTCAGAGGAGCTGGTCCTGCTGGCTAAAGACTGAAAGGGTACCCAATAAAACTGTTCTGTTCTTTAGTTACATTCTTATGTCATGGAATCAATGTCATATTCAAGAAACCCAGAAGGGTGTCTTAGCTTATCAACCGGGGCTGTGTAACCAGTTTGTGCTGTGCATGGGGTAACGGTAGCCTCCGAGATCTAGAGTAAAAGGAGGTATTATTCGAAAGCCCAAATTCACTGTCTCCTGAATTCTGAACAGACACAATATAAGAATGTTTGAAAAAGTTGGTGATCAGTTAGTTTGGTGGTTTTGTTAATATTTCAGCTTGTCTGAGTTTCCTCTAGTCCTTTCCAGCCTTATACCCATGTTTGAAAGGATGGAAGAAAACCAGCAGTCCCATCCTCTTATTTTAAAAATAATAATTCTTGTCTGTCTTATCTTATTTAGGGCAGTGTCACACATTCCTCCAATTTTGGCCCTATTTTGGAAAGCACAGCTGTTCTCTTGGTGCGTGTAATTCTTTCCTATATTACCAGGCCCTCATTCTATTAGCGGTGGTTAGTTTATTGTCTTGTGTCTCTTTTTTGTTTAGATTGGCAAATATTAGTTTTTCCTGATCACCATCTCAATTCTGGAATCAAGTCAGGATCACCCCAGGGCCAATCCAGATTACCAAATCCATATTGAAATGGGGGGGGGGGGCATGAACAGCCCTACTAACACTGTTGTGTGTGTGCTGAAACATACGGTGTCACGGTGTCAGCATGAGCTGACATGTCTCCGTGTGAGGTGGAAGCCCTGTCTGGCAAGATGATTCTATGTGGAGGGCAGATACATTCACAGGTCTCAGGCTGAACAGCTAGCATGACACACGATGTACTGGAATAGATGCACATTCTGCACATTAGCATGGGTTTTTAATTGCTGGTTTAGACTCTACCATAAATACGCAAGGGTGCAATTCAATGTTGTGCAAGCGTACTTCCACTTACACAATGGGATTTCATCTCCCTCTCCCCTCACACACACACACAGCCCCGCTCCCACCACACCACCAAGATCTGTTCAATCCCCTACCCTTTGAAATTGATTGTGAAGTGTGAGGATGTCTTACTGTGCAAGTGGAATTCCATTCTGCTTGTGCACAAACTTTGTTGGATTCAACCCCAAGCATTCACCGAAGAAGCATACATTATAAGTACGCAATAACTAAAAACTGCACTAAGACATACTTCACACAATTACGAAATAAATAGAGCCTTCAAATCATAGCTTAGTAGAAAAAAAGTGTTAACATAGGTTTGAACTTACAATGTGAGCACATTTCCAGTGGGTAGCTTGCCTCATTTCCCTGAAAAAAAAAAGGGTGGGGAAACACAGTTAAAAATGCACCTTGATAGACTGTTTGTGAAGTTAAGTAATAATCTTTTATATACCTATTTTTGTTTCCTGTTTTTATTTCCAAAACCACATACACCAGAAATTTCATTCTAAGTCATTAATAGGTAGTGGTGCCACCTTTGGTTGCTGCCTTGTTGGCACAGACCTGCAACAAGGCCTTCCTGGAGGTGATTCTCTGTGTGTGGAATCTCCTTCCTGCTAAGCTGTATCCCTCACTATTGACTATTCAAAAACATCCTGTTTACTTCAGCATTTGATGCCTGAAAGTTACTGGATATGGTAACCTTGAAATTAATAACTGTGAAGTACAGTATTATTTGGGACGCGGGTGGTGCTGTGGGTAAAACCTCAGCGCCTAGGACTTGCCGATCGTATGGTCAGCGGTTCGAATCCCCGCGGCGGGGGTGAGCTCCCGTCGTTCGGTCCCAGCTCCTGGCCACCTAGCAGTTCGAAAGCACCCTTAAGTGCAAGTAAATAGGTACCACTTTATAGCGGGAAGGTAAACGGCGTTTCCGTGTGCTGCACTGGTGCAGGCTCGCCAGAGCAGCTTCGTCACGCTGGCCACGTGACCCGGAAGTGTCCCAGGACAGCTCTGGCCTCCGGCCTCTTAAGCGAGATGGGCGCGCAACCCCAGAGTCGGACACGACTGGCCTGTACGACGGACAGGGGTACCTTTACCATTACCATTACAGTATTATTTAAATGTTTTTAGATGCTCTAAATGATTATATTAAAATATTTTTAACATGGTTATTTTTTATTTAAAATTGCATTGCTTTAACATTTTGATGTTTGTCGCCATGGGCTGCTTTGGGAGGAAAAGTGGGACAGAAACATAATAAATAATAATTCCTGATATACTGAATTTATTCCCAGGAAAAGCATCAGCAGCTAAGAATAAAATTCCTAATAAAACATTAAATCAATTTACATATAAAATATGTAAGAACAGAACAGGTCCAAGTCTAAATACATCTCAAGATTTTACATGCTATATATGGAAAAAACACCCTGAAACACTATAAGTACTAGCCAACCAGGTAATACTCACTGATATCAATGGATTGCAGTAACAAGCCTGTTTATTTCAATGTGTGCATTGTGAGAATGACTTAGATTGATGTTACTGTATTATGACATTTCCAGAGCTGTTTTCAGCAGGAACTCACCAGAACTGAGTTCCAACACCTCTCAGGTGGGTGCCATTGTCATTATAAGAGAACAAGGGAGGTGTTCATGGTGAGTTCCAGCACCTCTTTTTCTAGAAAAATAAATGTTCAATACAGTAGCCTTTCAGCTGAGTCAGAGCAGAATGCATAGAGTTCACAGTAGTCTTGTAACAAAAAAAGAAAAAGACACGAGCTCTTGGCTCCTGAAAATAATTCTATTTAGGTAATCATTTGATTTAACTGAATCCTCAGATGTGCTCTTTTTCCAGGGCTAAAAAGGTAAAGGTAAAGGACCCCTACACGGTTAAGCCCAGCCAAGGGTGACTATGGGGCTGTGGCGCTCATCTCCCTTTCATGCCAAAGCAGCCAGCATTTGTCCACAGACAGCTTTCTGGGTTATGTGGCCAGCATGACTAAACCACTTCTGCGGTACAATGCTTGTGGTTCTAAAGGTTCAGATTATCTCTCTCCAGTCTTCCCAGCCCAAATAGATACCTATCCAAAAGAACTGAAACTTTGGTGGTGATACATTTTTCCATCAGCTAACAAGTCTTCGGATACAGAATTCACAACCTAATTCACAGCTCGAATCACTTTATCTACCGTAGATCCTCCCAATTACCTCTAAGGTGTGAAGGCAATATCACCTGGGCCTCCAAATCCTATAGCTCTGCTCTTACAATTAAAGGTGTACAAGCAACTTGAAATTCCACAACAAGCTATGCTATTTTATTAAATCTGCACACAACCTCAACATTTCTATGTGGCTGGCAGCCAACATAGCTGCTAATTGCAAAGAACATGGAGGTGGATCAGAAGAAAAACACTGCTATTTCACAGTACAGTTCCCAAAGCCTAATTATGTGCTGAACCTGGGTACACAAAGCTACCATGAGCATGAGCCACCCTTAAGTCATCTTTGAGGCTTTTAGCACAGTCACTGGTCAAAGTGAGAGCCTAGTCAGTGATTTGGATCCCAATATACCCTTCCTGCAAATATCAGAGCTCCTTTGATTGGTGGAAGGGTCTCAAGCAGAGGCTCTCACTGGAGGAAGGGTGGTGATTTTCACCTAGCACCCCTTACTCCTGCAATTCCTCCTCCATGCTACCTCCCACAGTATTCCAGAGGGTCCTTTAACCCTTTTCATTTGTCATTCATTCGCGCGCGCACGCGCTCTCTCTCTCTCTCTCTCACACACACACAGTAACAAATTAGAGTGGTATCTTGGTTCTCAAACTTAATTCGTTCTGGGAGTCCATTTTACTCCTGAAACTGTTGGCGCAGCTTCCGATTGGCTGCAGGAGCTTCCTGCATTCAAGCGGAAGCCGCTTCGGACATTCAGCTTCCAAAAAACATTCGCAAACCAGAACACTTACTTCTGGGTTTGTGGCATTTAGGAGCCGACTTGTTCGGCAACTAAGCTGTTCGGGAACCAAGGTTTGACTGTATAAAAAATACAACATACCAATAATGGAATAGCCAGAACCAATTAAACACACAGTAACATCTGGAGTAAAAACTCAAAAAAACCCAAATCAAATCTAGTATTAATCCCAAGCACCTGCTTATCACATTGTCACAACAGAGTAGAAGTGTTCATACCCTCTTTTACTCTGTTTAATTTACAAGGATTTGGGTTTAGGGGTTTTTCACTCACAGAGAAACTGCAAAGGATGGCACCAAGAACATTAAAAGTCACTCAAGGATAAAACACACCTATTTCTACAAGCACCATAGCACAACTCGATTATTCGGGAATAACCAAGTAAGTAAGTACTGAGAGAGAAAGGTACAGATACTATCAAATCTATACAGTTTATAATATACTAGGAGTAAGCCCCAATGGATTTAACAGAACTGACTTCTGAGTAGACATGGTTAGGATTATGCTGTATCATGTGTCATTATGGCCAGATATGCTTTCTCTAGGTAGACACAATTCATGCATCACCCCAAACTGAGCAAATGCAGGTGTGCCTACCATATAGCTGTACATTGCTTAGCTAGAGTGTAGACCAGTGACTATATTCAAACACTGTGCAGCTTTATTCCAAAAAATCCACATTAGGGAAATATTTTTATAAAGCCAACCAAAATATCACAAGATAGGGTGCAAGCTTTTGTGTTCTCCGGAACTCTTTATCATGTTAGATTAGGGATTGTGAATTCATTTCAGCCAGCAAACCTCATTGCCTCATGGGCAACCCTGCATAGGCCCCATACCAGCAGTGGCTGCAGCAACAGATGTGACTTCTATCTTTCTATGGCAAGCTATAGTTCAGTAACATGAACTCAGCAGTTCCTACACTACACCTCTCTATCCAGGCAAGCAAAATACATTACTACAGTTCAAAGACACAGTACAGTCAAGGTAAAGAACCAGACAAGAGAGGCTGGCAGTCTCCATTTGGTCCCCAGGCTTGAGGCTCCACACTTATGGATGGAATGGTAAACAGAGCAATTGAGGGAAGTGGGGGGGAAGGTGAGGAAAAAAATTTTTAGTTGATATGAAGCCCTAGAATCTGCATCTGGTCACAGTATTAAGATGGAATGGAAAAGGAAGTTACAGACTTCAAATGGGGTTCTTTAGGTGCAATGCATGTATCAGGTTGTAACAAGGTCTTCTGAAAATAAGAAGCATAATAATGTTCAACTCTCCAGACTGGTAATATAGCAAACTCAGAAAAGTGCACAGCTAATGTCATGTTTTCATTTTTCTTCTTAACGACAGAGGAATCTGATCAAACTTTTGAGGGAGGATGAAAAAGGAGACTTCAAGCAGTGAAGATTTTCTAACCTGATACTGAAAGGTTAGTATTAAGATCACTGAAAACCAGAGGACAGAAAGAGAGGTCTACAGCTGACGGACACTTAACCTGGGGAGCAGTTGTCTATGACTCACTAACTATTTATAGTCATGGAGAGGAATCAACTTAAGACTTGGCTGTAATGCACAGATCTATCACAGCAGTAGATCTCAGGAATGGAGACATCAGAGTTTAAATCATAGGCCCTTAAAATGTTTGACCATTTAAAAGTATTTGGTCAAAGTAAAAAGTATTTACTTTCAACACAAAAACTTAAAAGGTTCCTCTGAGCTATTTTGCCCTATTATCAGAAACAATGAATGCTGAGGCCTACACATCACTAGGCCACTGTAGTCCAAGAGATGTTTAATTGCCATGACACTTCTTAAAAAGTGGAGAGAAAGAGAATGTGGTCCTTTTACTGAGCAAGCACACAGAGAGAAAAGTTAGGCAACACAAATATTTTAATTTGAAAACTACACAGCAGTCTAACCTATGTGCAATACAAAAATAACAGACAAAAGAAGTTTAGACAGGATGGCTAATGAACACAATGACCTGCTTGGCCAACCCTTTAGTGAAAAGCAATGCTAAGCATATAGAGAAATATCAAACGTACTTTTCATTGATTTGGAGGCTATGTGGTCTACCAAACCATGTTGCTTTGTTGGAATGTGCTGTTACCAACAACCCATGGGGTAGGAATGAAACTGTACAAGTCAAGTAAGACACCTACAGTCTTCTGCCTCAAAGGAAAAAGTTTCATGTTACCTCATCACATTTTGTTCCAGAGGCAAGTTAAACCTCCACACTTTCAAGCAAATTAGGACCTGTATGTAGTGGAGCATCTGCAACAGGAGCAATCTTTTCCCTTTTAAAAAACACTGACCCCGAGGAACCATTCAGAAGCGAACTCACTATTTTCCTATGATTGCTTAAAAGAGAATTGCATACTTATATTGTTCCTACTCTCTCTCTCTCTCTCTCTCTCTCTCTCTCTCTCTCTCACACACACACACACACACACACACACTAGAGGGGAGTATTAAGTTGAATGTATGAGAGAGATCAATGAACCAACAGAGAAGAATGTGGAAAGGAATGTGGAAAACATGATGCATGGAAACAGGCAGCTTTGAAAAACAGGTCATAATATATGTGAAATTTTCATTTTTACTATTTTACTGTTTCAATGAAATTAGGAAGAAATGCTCCACCTGCTCCAATTACAGCCAAGGAAGTAGAAGCAGTGGATTAGGTATTAGACTGGACTCTTGGTTTCCTAGAATTGATGGATGAGTTGCCATAGTAAAATGACAGTGTCCATCTTAGTGGATATTGTATTGACACTATCTCAATCAACATGAATCACTCTCCCTCTGCTCCCACAAGAAGCGCTACAGTAAAATTACACTTTGTCGCTTCTTGGAATTGAAACTTGGCAGAGAGGAAGGAAGGTAAGCTATTGCCAAAAACAAAACAAAGGAAGGATGTAAGATGATAGTTTTGCCCAACATTTAAGTATTCTTGAATCAAGGAAGAACTTACAAACTTAGTGTGTTTATATGCATTTCACCTTCAAAATAAATTTTAGTTTGAACATCATGTAAACAGCATACTTGTCTGCTGATAATAATAGCTCTTGTTTATGGGTTAATAGGAAAAAACAACACTACCCTCAATCCAGACATGCAATCTAGAAATTCCAATTTCTGAAAACGTAAAGCAACAGTCCTTACTGCTTTTGGACATTCAACAGAATTCAGTTATAGACTTCACAGAATGGATATTATATAATGCCTTTCATGGAGACATTCCTTTCATCCACAGAAGACTTTTTGAGCTAATGAAGGAATCTCACCGGTGAAGAGGGTTAAGCAACTTTTGCCAATTTCCTCAGCCTGTCCCATCTGAACTTTGCCATTTGTCTCTATTGCTCTCTGTGTCTCTAAAGCACTTTGAGTTTTTTCCGAAATCTAGCAGCATAAATTAATGCTTTATTTATTTATTAAAATAAATACCAAACTGTATCAAATCAGTTCACAACAGTAAAAATAAAACAAAACTATACAATAAAAGCATAAAATGCTAAAAAGTTAAAAACAGCAAAGTTAAAAACAAAGATCAGTAACCCATTGTGGGAGATACCTCTTCATTGTCTGCATAGGCCTTGCAGAACAGAAGTTTTCAGCCAGCAGTTTAGAGGGAGATTTCCATCTCAACAAAACAAAGCTTTTGGAGAGGTTGAGGATTTGGTGACTGAAAAAGCAAGATCTTGGCTCATGGGGTTGGAAACAAAATGAAAGAAAATGGGGCATCTGTCTTTGGATGTGGGGTAAGAAGTGGTGGGTCTGGATTCTGCCTGCTTCACCGCCTCACCTGGAAATGGGGTTTGTTTGGGGAAAAGCTCTCTCTGGAGGGAGGGAGAGATGGCAAGGTAGCTGGGGATAGTTGTGAGCCGGCCAGATAGTCTGCACATAATTTTTCCCAAGAGGAGAGAAATTAATGACATCCCTTTTCTGAACTTGCTACAATTCTTAAAATGCACATTTTGGCCAGACAGTTATGATCAACTCCTAGTCAATGTCTGTACTCAGTCTTACAAGAGCTTCTTTTTGTCAAAAGCTCATACTAAATTATTCCTCCCCACTCCAGAAGCCAGGCATTCCCTTTAAAATCCTAATTTATCAACACTCGATACAACAGTACAATGGTTTGAAGGACTGGGAAACAAGTTGTGAGCTCACACACTCCCTCTTTCCCCATGACTGCCTGTTTAAGGCTACCCCTAGTTTGTTGTGGCAGCTAAACACCAAACCATGAGTATCGCTTGCCCTCTCTACCAAAGTGGAAATTTATTTCAGAACTATGGTTTCCGCTGATGGTTTGGAGAACAAAGCAAAGGGTAATCTATAGTTTTGAAACTCAGATGTCACAGCAAAGTAAACAGAAAAAGAGATGGAAGTTGTGTTTGTTAATGATGTAGAGCAGTGGACGGCAACAGTAGCTGCCCAGAGGACTTCTGAGGAGGGGGGAGGAGAGAAGGCTGAGGAAACACTCCACAAGGGAGGGTGTTTGAAAAAGGGTGACAGCCTGCCAGCTCTGCAAGCAAGGGGTGACATAATTGGGCTCCTGAGCCTTCAGGGTGCCGCAGAAAGAATGTAGTTGGTGAAAGGAGCAGTGGACTCAAAAGGTTGAAAATCTGATTCAGAGAATAATTTAAATTAAGATGTCATGTTTAGGCAAGATCTGAGGTTTAAAAAACGGAAAAACTGTATATAAAGAGAGCCTCCTGGTAAAGATTTTAAACAATCAAATGTCAGTCCAAATTTAATGGTTATGATTTTCACCAATAAATTAAAATAAGTGACCTTCTGTAAGTGACCTTCAGTACTAAAGGAATTCAAATGAAGATTAATACCTCTTGAACAGAGCATTTAAAAATGTAGACATCAGAGATAATGAACCACGGCAAAGGGGATTGCAGGATTTAGGATTACAGCCAGGATCAGGTCAGGTTAAAGCTGTTACAGCATTCAGCCACTGTTACGCTTCAGCACCAATGATTTTTAGTCTAGTTGTGATTATAGCATGCTTTATTGAACTAGGAACAGCTTTTTTACTTCTTCGACTTTCCTAAAATAACCGGCAATGCCAAGATCAACAGAGGCTTTGTGGGAGCTCTAGAGAACAAGCATTTATGAGGAGGAGGAGAGGGAGACTCTATATTCAGTAATCCCACCCTCCCCCGTGTCAGCTCCAGAGCAGGGTGTGTTTTTTTGGGAGGGGTTAGAGGGGGCAGAGGGAGTAATCACCAAAATCATCCCTCCATTCATTCAGTTACTGAGGTTGAGTCTGGATCCCACCCAGGGTAGTTTGAGAATCTTAACAGTAGTGTATGATAAACACAATAGCTATTTTGTAGTTACTTTTCAAAACACTTCTTTACAATCCTCTTATGACATACTGTGTATGTGGCTCATTTTTGTCTAGGATTAGCTCAAACCAACTAGCAGCTATTTTAAATGAAGCACTGAACCCCTGTTCCTGCCATGTAGTACTTTGGGCCACCTAATGCAACTCCTGCTTTTATTGTCATTAGTTAAGTACAAACTACACTTAATTCAGTGGCTACTGCCAGGAATTTTGGCTCAAGGAGGGTGGAAGAGATAGAATATAGGATTGTGCTTCTCTCCCTTCTAATTTACTATTGCAAGAGCCTAAGAGCATGAATCTGTCTTTTTTTTTGCTTATGCTACTCTGTAAACCAACACACTGGTAAAGTGAAAGTAAAAGATAACTTACCTGACTAGATTCCAGAATCAGGTTTGGTTTACCCCATATTGAATCACAGGTGTATAGTTGTGGGGTGTTTTCTTTTACATTTTATTTGTTTTTTTTACGCAAACAAAGTTAAAAGGTAAAGGTACCCCTGCCCGTACGGGCCAGTCTTGACAGACTCTGGGGTTGTGCGCCCATCTCACTTAAGAGGCCAGGGGCCAGCGCTGTCCGGAGACACTTCCGGGTCACGTGGCCAGCGTGACATCGCTGCTCTGGCAAGCCAGAGCCGCACACGGAAACGCCGTTTACCTTCCCGCTGGTAAGCGGTCCCTATTTATCTACTTGCACCCGGAGGTGCTTTCGAACTGCTAGGTTGGCAGGCGCTGGGACCGAGCAGCGGGAGCGCACCCCTCCGCAGGGATTCGAACCGCCGACCTTTCGATCGGCAAGCCCTAGGCGCTGAGGCTTTAACCCACAGCGCCACCTGCGTCCCCAAACAAAGTTAAACATTAACAATAAAAATAGCAATAGTAAAGGTACAAAAATACAAAATGAATAACATTTTTCATTGTATTATAATAATTTCTTGTGTATAAGATGCTTACTAACTTTTTTTATTCCTAACAAATCCTCCAAATTCACCATGTGACTGACTAGCTGAATACCTAGTTAAGCTGATTTCACCTACAACAATGCTCTTCCCCCAAAACATGAGCTTACAGACACCATCTTTTGCACTAAGCAAGATTGATAAATATTCTAATAGCAGGCTCTGGTAACAGAAAATGAAGGCTGCCACAAAGCTGCCACTTACTGCAGCCTTTGGACAAGAAAGTGATTATGTCAGAAAAGGAAGCCAGAAAGCGTGCTTTCAGTATGCTCCTATATTTAAAATGGAGTTGCTTACCTGGGCTTTCTCTCATCACTGGGCGACAAAGGTAAGAGGAACCAATTCATATATTAGCATTAAGAATGTACCCTTTTTGAGTTGAGCCAACTTCAGTAACATGGGTGAAAACCCTAATATTCAACAAGCTTTTCTCACATGGTTAACTTTGACCAGACCCATATGGGCAATGCTTCACTTCTCTGATCAACTATGTGTAGCACAGTATTCTTAAAACCACAGCATCAGGATAACAGAGTGTCCTAGCTCCCCCTGACTGAAAAAGAACTGGAACTCACAACTCCAGTTTTGCTGAAGGTTTTTCTTTTCAGACCAGACTGGTACATAAGGCAAGTCACAGGTTACAGGAGTCAGTGGGTATAAGAGAGCCAAAAGGCATGGCTAAGCATGAGCTAAGATGTTGAACCAACAAGCTACACATCCCCTTTGAAGAGTGGTGCAAGCACAGCAAACAGGTGAGTTCCTAGACTGGACAAGCAGTCCTTCTACTGGGTTAGGTTTGAACATGCCAGAGATTCTGTGTTCTAGGCAATGGATAAGGGGTAAGGACCAGCTCAGCATCTGAGAGACTCCCAGCTACCTCCTCAGGAGATGGCTCTTGTGCAACCAGGGGAGGTACCAGGGGCACCTCCTTGGCCTGCAATGCTTGGGCAGGCATATCTGAGGGGTTGGAGACAGTGATTTCTTCTGACAGAATGTGGATCTCCACCCCCAAGCCCACTAGGATCACACACCTCTAGGGGTTTAGCCACCATGATTGCAAACACACCAGCAGTGGCGGAGCATCATGCTCCGGCACCGGGGGGGGGGGGCGGAGAGCAGGCGGGGGCATGGCTGGCACCCCACCGGGATCACGCTGCCGCGAGGCAGTGCACTCCCGCCGCACCCCTCTTCCTCTGCCAGTGCACACCAGAACCCTCTCCTGTGGTACTATGCAAGTGCTAACGTCTCCCCTCCCAAAACTTAGTAGGAGTTCTTTTTACTAGAGTGAGTCTGTAGTTCTACTAGCACTGAAAAACCAACAATACAATCCTAATAATAACTGTCTATCCTAGCACTCTCCATAATTTCTGGGAAAAGGTGAGTGCACTGTCCCCCAAAAAGCATATACTTCCAAACCTGTATGAATATGCATGTATATATCCATCACCACATACATGCTTTTAATAATACATTTCAGGCTGTGAAGTGGTTTTTACCCCATAAAACAAAATTAGAATTAAAAAGGAGAAAAAGCCTTCTCTGCTTTCTTCAATCTACCCATAAATTTTCAATTTTCAAGAGTGCTCTGATTAGCAAAGGAATAGTTAAAATAAACCAAGGTTTTTAAATCAACAAACAGTGAGTTCAAATAAGTTTTTTGACAGTAAACAAACCTAGTTAAGCCACTAGAAAAAAATCAAATGTTTAAACATACAGTAGTTTAATAAACCTTTACTTAAGCTACAATCCTAACTCCACTTACTTGAGAGTAAGCCCCATTGAATTCAATAGGACCTACTTTGAGTAGACATGGTTAGGATTGCACTGAGTGTTGTATGCAAACCAGGCTATTCTCTTTCTGATAACCTACCTCAAACAGATTTTGAGGGTAATATAGGATAACCACACGTTTGCTAATATAAGCTCCTTGGAGGAATGGTAGGGTGTAATGTGATTAAATAAATGTGTGGTAGAGCTATGGGATATGGCGGTTCCAACAAAGCCTAGAAACCAGTGTTAGAAACTCATATATAAGCCAGGCGCCAAATGGCTTCTTAAACTAAGGTTGCAGTCGCCAAAACAGAATGTATACTTGCCATTTGGGGGCAAGATGGCTCTAAAGGAATATTCTTCACAACTGTGAGCAGGGCAGTGGGGTGGGGTAAGTGAAAGCAAACTACAACAATCAACTATAACATTTTTCACTGCTCCTACTCAGGCTGCACAGAAAAAGCATTTTAGTTCCTGAAATTCATTCTGATTGTGCATGTAAAATATAACTGATAGAATTCTACAGGATGGGGTATCAGTGTGTGTCAAGATCCAGTGATCCCCAGGCATGAATCTCCAGATGACGGAGATGTCAGGTGCCATGCTATCACCCACGCATCTTCACTTGGTTGCAAGTGGCCAATAGTCAGATGCAAAATGCAGCTGGCCCCTTGTTAATTTCAAACACTGCTAGAATCATCCCTGAAGCCCACCTAGAAACCTCTGTAAGCAGGACAAAACCTACCACTCTCCTATTCATCTTTATTTTTGTTGAACAAAACTGAACAGTTAGCTAGTGCAACATGAAGTGCCTGGATGGAATACCGTTGGATATAAGCTGCTCTGATGTTTCTTAAAGAAGAGTAAGTAACAAAATGAGCAAGGTACACCAGATTAAAGAGAAATGAGCTCAAGCTGGAGGTCCACACTCCACGATTTTAAAAAAAAATATCAGGTAAATTAACATAATTTATCAGTATTTCTAAGTGGCTAAATTTTTTTGAAACAGCCCTGTATTTAGGCACTATCCTGACAACCACAGGCAAGTGCATGGCAAATGAACAGGCTGGTGGAGAAGGCATGAAGCACTTCATTCCTCCCTTGTGCCTAGCACAGAAACTGCAATGAGCTGCTGCTCTTCTGTAAGCCGTCAGAAGGCAAGTAACATATAACTAACTATAGGCATGTATTTAATTTAGTATTACTTACAGACTTAAAAACTAAAACAATAGTGCTTATAAAGCTAGCCCAAAGTAGGTTGGAAATTTAACAAATAAATAAAACAGATACTAAAGGGTAGTAACAAAAGATATCTATAACACCAAGTGTCTTCTGCCACTAAAGGGCAAGAAAAAGTACATTTAAACTCCAGACATTTACATAAAATTTGGTAGAATATTGCTCTACAAAAATAAAAAAGGCTTTCAGGTACAAAATGCATTTGCTTTGATGCAAAAGGATCATGTAGTATTTTTAACTCCCACTGCAAACTCTAATGCATGTGATGTCTTGTTAGGTTCTTCAGTTTTGAATCTATTAAAATGTGGCTAAGGCTTGGAATTCCTGGATCAGTGCTCCTGCATAAAATATAAAGTAAGTTAACTACACTTTTGGAGTTGTGCTTTTCTAGATTTTTGAACTTTGCTCCCATCTAAACATTACCCTGTACTCTTAGCAGCTAAAATTTCCTGATTTTTTGTCTTTCATAATGATCAGTTTTAAACTGTTAAGACATAAATGCAAGACCGAAATAGACCTATTCATACTTCAAAAACATGAAAAAGCTAATGAAATTATGTCATATCTGAGGTTACTTCACCCAGTGAGCACGGTCTGTAGCCTCAAACCTGCTCAGCTTTAAAATTCAGTTCTATATGAAAAAATCCACACTCAACATCTATTTTCCTCTTCAAGTATACTTCAGTTTGGTATTAATTCCTCATTCCAGTTTTATTCAGGTTGGTCTAACTTGAGAGTCAATGAACAAAGACCTTGACTTTAATCTAGAAGATAAAGTCCCATCTCAGCTACAGACTCCCTATAAATGTGACCCTTAGCCGCAGTTCTGTTTGAAAAATGGAAATAATAGTATTCTACCTCCTCACAGGACTCTTGAAAGGACAAACATGATAGTAGTAAATTAAAAGGAATATGCTACTTCTGATTCTATTAAACTCACAGAAGAATGGTGCGGCTGCTTGCTGGTGCCGGACCTGCCTGGTACTGCTGTTGGACCTGCCTGGCGTTGCTGCTGCAGATGTAACATAATAGAGATTTTACACTTCTTTTCCTCTATATAAAATATGAGCCATGTGTTCATTTAGAAAGTGTCTTTCCCCCAACCTTTTATACAGATCAGTTTTCCATTCGCCACTACTTTTGATTTAAAAACCCGGCCTTCCATTATATTGACTAACTAATAATTTACTGTGGCATGAGCTTTCTTAAGGGATACTTCATCAGATCACAGTTACCTTTCCATGTAGGCTAGCAAATATGTCACAATTTACTAGACCTTTAGAAATACTACTCCATGACTTAAAACACTTGCTTATAATGGAAGTAGTTGCCCTGTGCTAGTTAATGTGATTATTTTGAAATAATTACTCATAGTCATTCACATAATAACTGGAAGGTTGGAGGGCTCGGTTCCAAATCCTGTATTTAGAGTCAAAACTTAGCCATAAAAGATATGTGCCTCTAAGCATGACAGAGTAGCTTTTCTTCACCATAGAGCAGTAATGACCAGCCTGTGCATTTTTAGAAATATTAGAAAGTCATGCCCCTTAGAACAGGGATAGAATGACATCATTGTTTTCTAAATCAGCCTCTATTTAAAATTAATCCTTTGCACTGGAGAAATGACCATCAATATTAATGCAAACAGAAAGACCCTCTTTTACAAATTGAGCCTGCTTTAATCCCACTCAGTTCTGAAATCTGCTACAATTGCTGGCAAATATGTAGCTCAGTTTTCTTAAGAGTGTTGCACTTTTCAATATGCATGCCTATTTCAGAGCTTGCTACAAGCAGCTATATGCATGCCTACTGTGGACAACAACTGCCTTAAAAGATCGCATGTGACCAGGAGAGAAGCACCAGAGAGGCAGGAACACTCAATATACACAACATAGTCAGGTGAAACTGAAGAAGCTCTTCAAAGGTAGGAAATAATTTCCATCCACAGCAACAGAAAGGGCACTTCAAACACATAACCAGAAGAAAAGCAATTTTCACATATTTCCCATCCCTCATGTAGCAACTTGAATCCTCAAAAAATCTGCTCCCAACCTTTGGGGGACTCATAGGGACAGCATGTGAGATAGTGTCACAGATTAATGAGGTATAGAATGATATAGAATGGAGGAGCCAATTTTCATCTAAGTGGAAGCTTCCATTGGATCACACACTCTTCCTTTCACTGAAGGACTACTTATGTGCATGGAAAGGTACCAGGAGACCTAATCTGTTTCCTTCAGGAATAAATAAATTCCAAAATTAAAATGTATTTAATACAAAATGATTGCCTGAATTGTGGAAGGTTTCAGAAATGGAGGAAAAAATACTAAGCTGCACGACACTTTAAAATGTAACCACACAAGTTGATTCCTTCCAAAACCAACTGTGTCCATTAGTAGTCTAAATAGACAAAAACAAGTAGGGTCCTGTAACAAAATGTTGCAGTGTAGAGTGCTTCTGTTTAGGGTTTAAGTTGCTTCACTCCATTCCTCTTCCCCTTGACCACAATAGCCAGTATTCTGTGCCCACTGAGAATGCTGCAACATATCTGTTTGCATGCTAGTTCAAAACAGCTGTGAAGCATCTCAAATTACCATTATAGGTGTTTAGCCAAACCCTTCCCACAGATTTGTCCGGATCTAAGTAGCTCCAACAACGCTACGAGCAAATAATCAATAGGCCATGTATTGATTGGCAGCTTTCATACATAGGTAACATCATTAGGAACATCATTATTATTGATACATAGTGGCTAAGGTGCCATGGGAATTTATAACAGTATTGTGCTTTTGGATTTGTTGCTGCATGAGCATAGACAATAAATCTGGTAGGGGCATCAGTGGCAGGGAACAGATTGATCCATCGGCAGCTAGCTGGCACTTACAAGAATTCCTACATGCCAAGGACCAATTGGAAATGCATTGCAATTCTAACTTGCCAAGGACCAACTGGAAGTGTATCTATCATGTAAGGTGTGGGGCAAATGGTGCAATTTGGGGAAAACAGCCTCACAGGCCAAATTAGGACCACTGCCTGACAAAATTAAACCTGTAGGCCAGAGGTTCCCTACCACTGCTCTAGTAGCAGACTTGGGTGACTGAATGCCTATCAGAATGGAAAATTAAAAAGACAGATAATGTTTGAGTTTCTCCAAAACAGTGGAGCAATCATCTGTAAGTTTCCAAGGCTGAGGGACTGGAGTTAAGAAAACAACTTATCTAATAGTCTAGTGGGGGAACTGTCAGGTTCACAGTGAAAGCCAGAGACAGTCTGTGTTTGCTGCTACTTTCTGTATGGTAATGTGGGGTGGGAAGACTGCTGTCCTCTCATAACTACACTAAATTCCTGGATTTCTCCATAGTTTTCTATGGTCAGATCTCACTTTCACCAAGTGGGTTGGGGGTCTAAATTAGGAGTTGAGAAATCTGTGGTCTTCCAGATATTATCAGAACCTCAACGCTCAATAGCTGCAGCCAGAAGGGCTGTTGAAGAGGAGTAATAGAACATGTAGTCCAACACCACCAGCAGAGCCGGAGATTCTCTTCTTTGGTCTAAAAGGAACTTGAGGTCAGGCAGGCTGTGAGAGTCTATTAAGTTGTATGGTTCAGAGAAACAGAAATACAGATCTTGTAGCATTCAGAGGAAATGGGAGATAGCCACAATCAGCTGAGACACAGAATGCTAAGTGGTGTGTGTCATTAGCAGGGGCATTGTGAGGCATCAGCACAGCTCCATGACACAAGTTTGTATAAAAAATACATATGTTAATTTCTCTTTAAAGATACCAATTCAGCCTGACTCTTAGACGAAAGGAATATACTCCAGTCACTTGAAATGAGATTTATTCCCTAAAATATCCTTTGCTTTTCATGAGAATGGTAAGGATTTGATCCAAAACATGTCAGGTCCACACATATTATAGCAGAGAGAAGCATATCTTACCTTTTCAGATGTTACATCAAAAAGTACAAAACACAGATGCATACTAGTATGTTGGAAATCAAGCAATTAAAGAAAATACTTGTACTAAACTAAAGAAACAACAACAACCCTTCATTGCCTGCAGCATAATTTTGGGTCCTATACATGAACTCTAAAAAGAATATATAATAACTCCACTTTTATAGAGCAGACACACCTGGAATATTTCATTTGCTTAGTGGTTAAGGGAGAGGAAAATGCTTTAACCCTCTCTACAGACATTTAAAGAGTAGCATTATTAAAAAGCCAGCTTGGACTATGATATTGCCATAGCTCAATTCATCTTCTAAAGGACGAGTGGGCAGATGTGGGGTTGGAATCTATCTGAAGGTCACCAGATGATTTGCAACAGATAGGCGCAAGTTTGATTCCTTATTATCAAATAACAAAAAAGCACTTCACCTAAATTTTAAAGATGATAGCATAGAAAATGGAAACCAAAATCCAAGGCCAACTTAACTGGAATTAAGACAAACACAAAACAATCTCCAGGGCAAAGCCATTATGAAAAGTTGATTACCAATATATGAAACCTTTTAAGGCAAAACAGTCACATTTTTAAAAAAGGACAGGAACACTAGCATTTTCAACTCTTATACTGTTAACTTAATACTTGATGAGAAATAAGTGCCCTTCCAAAACCACAGCCATAAGCAGAATTTATAATTTTCTATAAAGAAGAGTATAGATTCCAAGCATTTCCAGTCAAAAGACTAAAGCTATATAGCAACAGTATTTTCTCTTCAGGATCTGTAATACTTGTTCATTATTAAAATTGCTTTGGATGACATGTGGGGGGGATGGCTATTTTAAAAAAAAATTCTTCTGTGTGTGTATATATATATATATATGATCATGTAGGTAAATCAGGGGACCACTAACACTGCTATAAAGTAGTAGGTTTGCTACTAATGTTGTGTCTCTAATATTAAATTGGAAGCAATGAGCACAAATATTTGCTTATAAATCGGAATCATCCAAATGTCATCTTTGTTCCACAAGAGCTATCCAACTCAGGTGCACTATCCAGATAACAGCATGCCAAAAGAAAAAGTACAGCGCAGAAATGGACCTATTTAGCAGTACAGTATACACTTCAGCCCTGCCAACCTAGCAGTTCGAAAGCACGAAGTGCAAGTAGATAAATAGATACTGTTCCGGCGGGAAGGTAAACGGCGTTTCCGTGCGCTGCTCTGGTTTGCCAGAAGCGGCTTAGTCATGCTGGCCACATGACTAGAAGCTGTACGCCGGCTCCCTCGGCCAATAAAGCAAGATGAGCACCACAACCCCAGAGTTGTCCATGACTGGACCTAATGGTCAGGGGTCCTTTACCTTTACACTTCAGCAGACAATTAAGAAAACCTAAATCATATAGAAGGGAGAAGAAAGGAAGCAAAATCTGGTCACTAGTTAACCAGACCTTGGAAAAACCAGAGAGATTACTAGTGATAACTTGCTACACACCTATTATGCCTTTGTTCATGAAACAGTATTCCATGAAGCCATAGCAGTTAAAATTGATGCCCACTGACTAACTAGGGAACTTTATTGAGCATTTATTTCCCCCCAAACCTAAGTGTCACTAGTAGTAAACCTCTAGTATTATAAAAACTGTCAAAAATGACTTTGGATAAGATTTATGAATAATCACATGCAGTCAGAATTAAGGAACAATAACAGCTTGTTCATATATACAATTACTACTGCTGACTATTAGTAAAAAGTTATACACAGAGTATAGAACACAGATCCAGTGCAAAAAAGCATGAAACTACTTCCAAGAGTCCAAATGGATTTTAGGTTTCTTTTGCCTGTCCAGAAATCCCCTTGTTGCGTCAAAACAAACTGAACAAGAAGCAAGACTTTCTCTATATAAAAAATCAGTTTATAAAAAATAAATACCAAGTTTATCTTAAATAATAATTTGTTTAATTATCAAATCATATCTATAAAAGCATGTTAGCCTCTTACACAGAAAGCTTTTGTGTGCCAAAGCTGAATCAGTCTGTCAATTTCTCAGATATGAATATTTATGCTCGTACTTACTAAACGTAAGAATTTCATTTCCACCTGATGAAATCAACCTGTCTGCCAAAGAACTATCAGTCATGGGCATTTTATCTCTTGTTTGCCACCTTCTTTTTATGAGGCTAGGCTAAGGCAAAGTGAAGCAGAAATGAAAAATATTGAAAAGAAGGTAACATCATCCAGGATTCAGGTTCCTATATTCCCATCTTTCAAACTGTCAAGGCTATTCATGTTAAGAAAGTTTTATAAAATAAATATATTAAAGACACTGGGTTGCATACAACACTGTCTACAAGTGAGCTTAACAGACTTCTGTTTGGTCAATGGAACTTTGCAGTCCCCCCATCTCTCCTACAGTCCTCTGCAAACCCTAAACATCTACTCTAACAGATTTTGGGGCTGTGCAAGAGAAGAAGTGAATTCCTGCTGTGCAAACAGAAGTCTATACACACACTAGTTTCTGCCCATTCCTTCTATTGTAAAAAAAAAAGGAAAAGGAAAACCTGCAAAATATATATAGTGTGACACGCAAGACTGTGGTGAAAGAAACAATATAAGTAATATCCTATTTAACTGTAAATTAGTATGGCTTAATATTCAATTTGCACCGCTGCTTAGGAAATATATGAAGTAATCAACAGGAAACATGATTAAAATCACTTATTTAAATTGGCATTTTCCCCCTGTTGATTTAAATTGCCTTGATTTAATTCAATCCACGATGCCTCATGGCATACTTGAAATGGAGGAATTTCAAAAGCTGGTTAGTACTGATTACTTATTTGCAAATCTGCCAACAATGGACGTAACAGTAAAGTGAACATATACCCCTATTAAAGTTATTTATGCATGTACATGTGATCCAAACAACAACTCAGCTTAGAAACACTAATCACTATGAAAGATGCAGCTTAGTCTCCTGTTCTTAATTACAGTGGTACCTCTGGTTACATACTTAATTCGTTCTGGACGTCCGTTCTTAACCTGAAGCTGTTCTTAACCTGAAGCACCACTTTAGCTAATGGGGCTTCCCGCTGCTGCTGCGCTGCCGCCACACAATTTCTGTTCTCATCCTGAAGCAAAGTTAATCCGAGGTATTATTTCTGGGTTAGCAGAGTCTATAACCTGAAGCATATGTAACCCGAGGTACCACTGTATTTCTTTATCTAAAGGTATTTGAACTGCCCTTACAGCTGTTCAATTAATACTTCTTGGATTAGAAATATATTGATTAAAATATGAAGTAATAAAATGGGGGGGGGGGGCTAAATAAGTTGACAACTGGCATATGCCAGTAAATTTGTACAAGGTTTTACTTTACACATATTTTGTGCTTAATTACACACATGGACTAATGTGGTGCTTCAGGGTAAATGAGGACAAACTGCAGTAGGACTCCGGCTCTTGCACAGTTTTTTTCCTCCTCTGGTGCAGCCATGAGGAGCTCTGAATTGTTTGCTTTCATTTTTACTAACCTCAAATTGTTGTGATGCTTAATTGTATTTTAATGATTTTGTTTAATTGCATTTTTATTATTGATTTTGCTATGTTTTAAGCAGTTTTTGCTTTAACCAGTAAGCCGCCTTGAGTCCCATCAGGGGAAAAGGTGGGGTATAAATAAATTTGTTGTTTATTATTTACTATTGTTATTTATGATGATGATGATGATGATAATGTTTGAATAAGGATAAACTGCAAATAATGCTTAACGCTGGGTAGGAAAAACAAACCACAATTTACAAAGCTGGCTGGTTTTGACTAACTACAATCAACATTAGCTACCATATTTTTATGTGTATAAGATGCCCATACGTATAAGGAGACCTCTATTTTTTTGAACCCCAAATTAAGAAATCAGTATTCTAAATATCAAACAGAACAACTCTGATATTTTATTAAATATTCAAATCACCAGCACCAGCTTAGCAACCCCCGCCAGCGCCTGGTTGGCGGAAGTGGTAAGTGAAAGGGATGGTGTTCCCAGCAGCTTTTTCACAGCAGCCATGGGAAGGTAAGTAGTTTTTTAAAAAAGAAAAAGAAAAAGAAAACACCTTTGCATTCACCATCAATGTATGAGACAACCCTGAATTTTTGATAATTTTTTTTAGCAAAAAACATTGTCTTATACAAGAACAAATACAGTACAGTGGTGTCCCGCAAGACGAATGCCTCGCAAGACGGAAAACCCGCTAGACGAAAGGGTTTTCCGTTTTGGAGGCGCTTCGCAAAACGAATTTCCCTATGGGCTTGCTTCGCAAGACAAAAATGTCTTGCGAGTTCCTGCGGGTTTTCCCCCCTTTCCCCCCCTTTTTCTAAGCCGCTAAGCCGCTTAACAGCTGATCGCTAAAAGCCGCTAAACCGCTAATAGCGCTAATCCGCTAAGCTGTCAATGGGCTTGCTTCGCAAGACGAAAAAACCACTATACGAAGAGCCTCACGGAACGGATTAATTTCGTCTTGCGAGGCACCACTGTAATTTAGGGTCAGATGCAACACTAAACTGTGGTTAATCCAAATAGGGAAGTTCACAATCTCCTTCAGTATTTTTCTTTTTTTCTCCGAAAACGTCTCTGTATTGCAGGGCCAGGGTGTGGATGTGTGCCTGTAGTAACTTCACAGCACATTATCTCCATCACTTCTCTCTCCAGGATGCTTGCTCTAAAAGTTAGGTACTTAAAATTATCCATACTGAAATGAAGCAATACAGTACATAGTCTCTTGAGTATTGCTTGCTTGATTAAAAGATGGAATTCGAAAGCTCCTGAGAAGGGGAACAAGGGAAGAGCTTGTCCCTCGTCGTTGGTGACATCACATAAAAGATCCAGAAGGCAACACTCCAGCCACACAATGCACTAGCAAAGTTTGCTATCAAGGAGAAGCACAAAAAGCTGTCTTATGACTCACTCTTGATTGATCTAGCTCATTATTGTCCACTCTGACTGGCAGTAGTGGTTTTCCAGGGTTTCAGACGCTCCTCCCCCAAACCATGAACTGTGAGGCTATTTAGTACTATCAAGGACTAAGCCTTATTTAATAGGTATTACATTACAGTGGTGCCTCGCAAGACGAAATTAATCCATTCCGCGAGTCTCTTCGTCTTGCGGTTTTTTCGTCTTGCGAAGCACGGCTATTAGCGGATTAGCGGATTAGCGCTATTAGCGGTTTAGCGGCTATTAGCAGTTTAGCGGCTTAGAAAAAGGGGGGGAAAGGAAAAAAACTCACAAGAACTCGCAAGACGTTTCGTCTTGCGAAGCAAGCCCATAGGGAAATTCGTCTTGCGAAGCACCTCAAAAGACGGAAAACTCTTTCGTCTAGCAAGTTTTTTGTCTTGCGAGGCATTCGTCTTGCGGGGCACCACTGTACTTCTAAACTCTGCTCTGGTCAAGGGTTTATAGTCAATGCTCTCTTCAAAGGTGGACGCAGGCCACAATCTCAAATACTGAGGACAAACTGATTATACTACAGAGGCTACTACAGAAGAGGGACTTTGATTGACCTGTGGGGAAAGCATTGCACAGGATTGACTGTGCCTCCTCTCCACCTTCCAGAAGGAAGATGGAGTCCCTTGTTCTCAGCCAAATCCAAGCTTTGGCGAGGCCTGAGGAAGTCAGTGTCAGTTTCAATAAACTCAGCAGCCATCTTGTGGGCCTGACTGTCCATCCTGAGCAATGTGTTGTGGGCCTCAGAGTCACTCTCATCTTGGTCCCAGGGACATTTTGGTGAGGCTCAGGCTGGGAAATGTCTGTCGAGACAAGTCCTCTGCAGGGAGATGTTCTTGTTCATGGTCCTTGGAGAGAATCCCCTCCACATCCAGCACATGAATATGGGAGTCATAATCTCGGTCACAGATTTTAATCTCAGTCAAAAGTTTGGTGAAATACAAAATATTGCAACCTGAACGATGGTAACATATGGTATCCTAGCAACAGAAACTTAATAAGAGAAGATTGCATAATAAATGCACATTTTCTCTACAAATAAAAAATGAATGCAGCAAAAGTGTATAGAGGCCCAAAATTAGCAAGTGTACAGTATATATGCCTACAAAATATATAAAGATGCTTTATAATTTTTGTATCCTCACGGCTGTGAGATCTGAAGACCTGCTCCCTGCCTTGTAGGCCTTTTTCCACCTCACTCTAGCTGCAGAAGCTGAGGCTGCTAAACTGACTCTTGGGCTGGGATATTATTTAAAGAATTCTATCGGTAATAATTTTGGGGTCTTTATTTTTGTTCTTATGATTTAGGTGGAAATTGTTCAGTCTGGTTGTGTGCTTTTTGCTGTTTTATTTATTGCTTATTATTACTTTTTATGATTGCAATTATGTAATTTTTACATGTTGTAAACTGCCATGAGCAGGTTTCAACTCTGAAAAGTCAGCATACAAATAAAATTATGTATGAATGTAGTGCAGCACTTCTCAAATAATAAGCATGTCCATCAACTGCCCATGGAATCCCTTTTAAATGGTTTGCCAGGCCTGCAGGTGGAGTAGTGATAGTTGTGACAATCAAGGGAGCCACAATGCCACTTCTGTGTGACCAGGCTGCTTTGTACCTCTATTAGGGATAATTTATTTCAAAAAATAAGTTTGCGATAGGGCAAGGAAGTCTGCTGTTTTAAGACCAAAAACCTGTTGGGCATGCACAACTCCTGGGTGTGCTTAATCCCTGGATTAAGACGCATATGCTTGAATAATCTAACAGGCAACAATCAGGATTTAAAAGTGGAATTCTTCTGGTAGACCCTATGAAAACTAAAGGCTTCATCTATTCATCTCTTAACCAGATTTATCACCACTTGCATAGAAATACCTGAAACTTAGCTAAATATGAATAGCAATTAACATTCCAAAACAATCCTGTAACATAATGATACAGATTTCATAAAATAGAGAAATCTGCACACCAGAATATTCTTAAAACGATTATGAACCACTCTGAGTTTACTTGAACGTGAAATGCAAATTGTTATAATGAAACCCCTCAAAACTATTTATTCTTAAGTAGTTCTTTTTAACAACCTATCCAAACCAGGTTTACTAACAACAAAATCTGATTAACTTTAATTGGATGGTATCCAAAATTAGCCATACTCAAAGTAGACCTACCGAAATCAATGTATTTAAGTAACTTGTCTATTGATGTCAATGGATCTATTATGAGTACAACTTAGTTGAAATCACTTATTGCAAAAACTTTCAAGCATACATACTTAGGATTGAAGCCTTGGGTTTTTTGTGGGGTTTTTTTTGCTTGTTTGTTTAGGTAATAAACAGTACATGCTGCTGAACCTTGTTAAAGAATGTAGCTTGCAACTATTTTGAATTATGCTCAACAAATGGCTCACATTTTAAGTCACTTTTTAAAACAGTTCACCTTAATACTGTGTTTTTCTGACACACATTTCTAATTCACAATATACAACCATTTCAGCCTTGAAGATATACTACACACAAGCTACAAATAAGAAAGATTTTAAGCAACTGACATATTACAAAAATCAAGCTATGGCATAAACCTTTTCCAAGTCTACCCCCCCCCCAAAAAAAAAAAACATATTTTGTTACAAAAGAAAAGGCAATAGATAATTTAAGCTAACAAATGTTTGTAGAAAAGGGCGTTGATTCTTGGCACTAGCAGCAAGCAGGAGACACCCCTAGTGTTGACATAAAATACTACAGCAGTAGTATTACTAGATTAATTTTATAGCAGTGAACAGCAAATTTTGATCGCCATGATTTTTAGGTAGGCAGTTCCTTTCTACCTCATCTTCCTTATCCACTGAAACCTGAATGGTCATGGACGTATCAACTCCTATATTCCGGAGTTAACATTACTTAATGAATCTGAAATACATATTATCAGGCATGCTTTGTGCAAAGGCTATGTGCACTGTAGCATCTCAGTTCAAATATGAAGATCAAACAATGCTGTACCACAGCAAAAAAAAAAACACAACACAAAAAAACCCCAGCCAGCACACTAGAAAAATATTAATTTTTTTAATCCTGCCTTTATGTTTTGGTGCACAAGACCCCTGAACAAATTTAAGTCACAATTTTAAAAAATAAAATAAAAATTTGTAGAAAGAGGATGTGTACAAGTGGAGTACACATTCCTATGGTGAAGAAAGGGTGGCTAATGCATTAAATGGTGAGAACATGTCTGTTTATTAGCACCTAGCAGAAGGTTAGTAAAGAGGGGGTTTATCTGTATAGTTCAGGGACCACTGAGAAAGATCAGTGAATGGGGATTATTATTTTTGTGGTGGTGTATACGAGGAAATTATGGTGTTGGGACAATTATAATGAGGATACTGAGGTAAAGTGTAGTCTAGATTAATGAAGGCTACATAAAAAGTGTAATAAAAATTGCTGTGCAGGTTATGCTTGAAAGGCAACTGAATAATATGACACTTTAGTACAGTAATTATTTTGGAAATGGGTTCAAGGCTTCAAATGAAATTAGAATGACCTTTCTCTATGGTTGCTTGTGGACAGTAAAGGGAAAGGAATATGACAGATAGAGGCAACTGCAAGAAGAAATTAATATAAATCTGACCAGGAAATGAAAAATTATGAACACATTTCATTACAGCACAACACAAATCCAGGAGTTTTCACTATGTGGAAGTTCAGGCAGAGTAATGGAATTAAAATGGGATAAAGGAATGTTGTGAAGTCTGTGAATGCTACAGGGCAAAACAGTTAAGACAGCTACTGAGAAAGGCAGGATCCTATGCAAAATCCTAGGCACATTTACCTGGCTGTAAATTCCATGGAACACAGTGATACTAACAAGCAGGCATGCATAGCATAAGGCTGAATATACACACAGTCAAGATGATTTAATATTGATTTATAAAGCAATCTTATTCAGAAGCAAGTCTCACTGTGCTCTATGGGACTTACCCCCAACTAAACATGCACAGGATTGCAGCCTTCGTTACACATCTGATGAAGTGGCCCCTAGTCCATGAAAGCTTATGCCATAGTAAATATGTAAATCTACGAGATGCTGCAATAACCATTTTTGCTGCAACGGACTAGCATAGCTAACCACCTGAAACTA
>NC_137172.1:117917348-118084848 GCF_951804945.1 Podarcis cretensis | reverse complement strand
CTCTGCGCCATTAAACGCCCCTGAGGGAATGTTTCCCAACCTTGTGCCTCCAGCTGTTTTTGAACTACAACTCCCATCATCCCTGACTAGCAAGACCAGTGGCAAGGGATGATGGGAATTGTAGTCCAAAAACAGCTGGAGGCACAAGGTTGGGAAACACTGGAATAGGGGCATCTATCAGAGCAACACGCCCAAACAGGCATGGCGTGGCAGCGCCTGTAAACCAGCATTAGAATCCATAAGGCCGTGAAAGTTGGAAGGGACCCCTGAGGGTCATGCAGTCCAGCCCTCTGCAATGCAGGCAGAAGTGTCCCTAGGGTCTCTTGCGCCCTTGGCAGGGAGCTGTGTAGCGGCACCTCTCCAAAACTCTGTTTTTCTTTGTTTCATAGAATCGTGGAGTTGGAAGGGACATTGAGGATCATCTAGTCCAACCCAAATATGCAGCTGTCCCATATGGGGCTCGAACCTGCAGCCTTGGCGTTATCAGCGCCATGCCTTCACCAACTGAGCCATCCAGGTGTTTCACGCTCTGCCAGGGACTGCTCTTCACCACCTTCCAGGCTGTGCCAGTCTCTTCTTCGCCTTTCATCCTCCGCCAGGGACTCCTCCTCTCCAAGCCAAAGTGGAGAGACCATTTTTTTGCGCCTCCCTGGGCCCGCACCAACCTGGACAACCCATAGGTATGCCCCTGATTGCGGGAGTCTCAACTAAAGCACCCACAGCAGATTCATAGCTCTCAGCTTTCAGATTTGAAAATATTTTTTTTTATAATAATATTTATTAAATTTTTGTATAACCAATAAAAAACATACTTTCCATTATTCACATTTCATTCTCAACTTTGGACTTCCTCACATCTCTTGTTCCTGCTTTCTAAACATAGATTTTACCAGCAAATTATTAACTTAATTTAATTCATATAATATAATTTTCCAATATTTAATGTCTCAAATTTTGGGATTTAACATACTCTTATTGAAGCTTAATCATAAAATATTACTTATCCAAAATTTATCTTTTCATCTACCAATTAAATTTAAATTTATATTCTTTATAACTAGTTTGTTGGAGCCGTGTTTTTGCTAATCTTACATCTTTCTTAACATTCATACAATTTACAATGTTTTTGTAGATAGTCCTTAAATTTCTTCCAGTCTTCCTCCACCAGTTCTTCTCCCAGGTCTCGGATTTGAAAATAAGGGATCGAAAATAAGGGATCAGCAGGCTCACTTGTCCCAGGGACAGTCTACGCCGGGATATCTAACAATCCGGGATAGCAGTGGGAAACGGCACTGGAATAAGGGAATTTCCAACCGTAAAAGGGAAGATTGACAGCTATGAGCAGATTGCCACCCAACCTTTGCTTTAAAACATCCATCACAGAAAATAGATTGCTGCATTTCATGGAAGTTTCCAAACTTACCTAGGGAATAAGCTTCATCAATATGGCTTCTACATAGGGTAAGCTGAATAGCAAAGAGTCGCCTGATAAATTTATTCTGGGAGGGTCAACTGTCTCTTTTCTACTTTAAATTTTTTGGAGTATCTCTTTCTTTTTGTCAGGAGTATGTCCGGACATGGGCCTGTTCTACGCAAAATGCTGTTAAGGGCACAGAGCACCAAGGTCACTAGAGTCTTGTTGTCTGGGCAGCCAAGGTCATCCATACACACTGCCCAGACTCTCGCCCTGGAGAGGTCATTTCGGTGCTACAAATGCAGCAAACCAAGGCCACATACGCAGAAAAGCATCCCAGCAATTTTATGTTGCAAGATTTACCCTTGTCCCAGTACAGAGCCCATCTGCCACTAGCTGGCCAGTAAGACCAGCCTTCTTTGCCACCTCATCTTCCACCAGCTGTGTACATATAAGTATGGGGGGGGGGGGAAACTACCGTTAGAGAAAAAATAGTAGATTTGAGGGGCAGGTGTCTTACAGCTGCAACCAAATATATATACAATGGTACCTCGGGTTACATACGCTTCAGGTTACAGACTTCGCTAACCCAGAAATAGTGCTTCAGGTTAAGAACTTCGCTTCAGGATGAGAACAGAAATCGTGCTGCAGCAGCAGGAGGCCCCATTAGCTAAAGTGGTGCTTCAGGTTAAGAACAGTTTCAGGTTAAGAACGGACCTCCGGAATGAATTAAGTACTTAACCCAAGGTACCACTGTATATCTATATTAAGTAATAATGTTCATACAGCTTAATTCTAAGTGTTGGACTACAGTACTGAAATACAGTAGAGTAATTATTTTCTTGTGAGCTGATATTTAAATAATGTCTTTTGTTTATCTCAGTAGCTCTTGGCCAGATAGAGCATAAGAACCAAGAAACTAACCATACCATAGGTTCCAAGAAGTGAACTGAACAATGGTAAACAAACCATTATGTTGCTATTGTTACATAAATGTCCATAGTTATCTAATCCTTGAGAAGGCTTCTAGATGTCAAAATATGTGTGAGGTTTTCTTCTCACAGTGGCTTTTGCTGCCTTAAATAAGAACATTTAACATAAGCAGTAAGTTATATATTATAACATATTTTAGCAATATTGCTTGAAACTTGACCTTTTGCCTAATAAAATATATGTGCATAATTTATTTATGTAAATTTATGTAAATTATCTTATTTCACTATAGGAACAAACTTCATTGCAAAGAACCTACTGGATTTGATATACCATCATCTTCTGTATTGTATTTTAGAGTCTTGCCCTTTACAATTTCCTCTCACCTTTTTCACATCTGTCACTAGCTGCCTTATTTTTCACTTGTAAGTTAACTCAGGGCCTGGGACTCCATCTAATTAACTAATCTTCTCCTCTGACCCTTAAAAGGCCATAAGCAGCTTTTCCAAGCAAAGCGGGTGAACCCTCGGGCATGTGCAGTTTCAGTCTAAAATGTCTGCCTTTTTTAAACCGCACACATATAATTCTTCATTACTGTTGTACAAACTCACATTTATTTTTAGAAAGAGTTCCTCAGTCTTTTTTAATGTTTTGAGAAATGGTTGTGTTATTACTTCTTAAAAGGCAAGTTAGCAGTTCTTAAAACTCAAGAGAAAGAGGGTTACTTAATAAATAAGAGAAATACCATCCCATGTGTAAAAATGTTCGTGGAAATGTGAACTTTTCTATTGGTTGCAGCTGAGCATATTTGCCAATGTGAATTCAGGAAACTGACAGCTTAATTTTACAGTTCCTATTTAGCAAGATGCCATGTGTATTATTTCCTGATGGATGCACACTGAAAAATTGAAAAGAAAACAAGGCTAGTTAATTATTTTCTGAACACTTTCCTTGCTTTCTCTGAAGTAGAACATGGCAAATAAAGCACCGTTCTGACACTGGACTGATTATTTGGGAATGCCCTGGCTTGTTTAAATAAAATCTAGTATTTTTAGGTGAGGAAAAGGTGTGTAGAGCACAGCGGAAAGCAAATAAAATCCAAACCTTTTGTAAATATCTATTCATTACTGTCACAGAAGCTGGGTCACTACCATGTCTTTGCATGGAGGACAGATATGGAGGTGAGACCAGTGTCAGAGCAGCCATTAGGCAGGGTGAGGCTTCTGCCTCAGCTGGCAGAAGCCTCCAAGTTGGTGCCCCAATATGCTCTGGTGGCATATGATCTTTTTGGCCTGATCTTTCAAAACACATGAGATCTCACCCAAAATCGATGCCGGTGCTACTTCTCTGCATAGCTGTCAACTTACAGATTTGAAACTAAGGGACCAGCAGCCAAAATAAGCGATTTTAGTCAACCAGCAACCAGACGAAGCCTCAAGCGGTGGCTCCCACAGCGCAGCAACCCTGCAAAGCGGATACAGCAAGGAAAACCACCGTCACCTCTCTGCTGGGAAGCACTGAGCAAAGCCGAGTCCCCAGGCAGCGTGGCCGATTTGATCGGTACAAGGCATGCAAGCTCCACCCCCCAGTCGTTCTTAGACTCCTTATTGGGTGAGCAACGCAGCCAAGTAACACAGTTGGAGCCTCCCTCCTCCTTGGCCAGCAGGGAGGGAGGGAGAGGAGCTGCTTCCTTTGAAACACAGGAAATTTGAAGGACATCATCAATCTGGGACAGCAGTGGGAAACGGCGCTGGGATAAGGGAGTTTCCTGCCAAATAAGGGACGGTTGAAGGCTATGCTTCTCCACAGGTGGCTGGGTGGTATAGGTGGCAGCAGCAGTGACAGGGCAGGGCAGCAATTCCCATTTTGCCTCTAGCAGTGAAACGGCACACACCACCACTAGGAGGAACACTGCAACAGCTATATAACAAGCACTCTGTGGGCAGTGAGGAATCATAGGGAAAGCTCAGCATGTGCTGTCCCTAGTTAGTGATGTGGCCTAGCATTTCTGCTTTCCTGCTTAGCAGCAGATACTGCTATATTATACTAATCTGTTCCTGTTCCAAAGCAGGAGTAGGCTGTGTGCAAGGGCCCAGGCTACTGAATTCCTGAATTGTATGGATGAAGGTGGTTTGAATGAAAAAGCAGCAAAAACTGTGGGCTCTTATTGCTTATCTTGTTACAACTCCGGGTTTAAATTTGAATTAATGCAACTTCAAAGCTATCACAATTAACTAGAGAAGTTAATTTTTGCTATTCTCCCCCACTTCCCTGAAGCATTGTGTGGGCTTAGCATCTCAATAATGCATGCATATGTGAGCTTAATAGGTAGTGCAGGAAATAGGTGGGGGGTGAGAAATGTCTTTGGAATATTCTATAGAGAATTTTATCATAATCTACAGCACAATTCTAACCATATCTACACAGAAGTAAGTTCAGCTGAATCCAGTTGGGCTTGCTTCTAGGTAAGTGGGGTTAGGGTTGCAGTCTTAGGCTTTTTTTCTTATGGGATATAATTTTGAATCATTCTAGTAGGTGAACAACTTTTAAAATATTGTGAAATGTTTTTCTTTTGAAAATTAGCCTGCTTTAATAGGGTGTTTGACCTGGGAACAATGACAAACACTGTGGCATATGTCTGAAGAATGTTACAGGACATTGTATTCATATTTGGAGAATGTTTATATTTGCGATCTTACCTAAGTGGTAAATATCAAGAAGCATTTGGGTGTCTATTTTGTTACCCTTTGTTACCCCTTACCCTTGGATAAGGACATGTTTACATATGCATGTTTATAGCTGATGATCGTGGCATCAAATGATCATCACAACTCAGACAGAAACTTTGACTAACTTGTGTCAGCTCCAACAGAATGTTTTTCAATTAAATTTGTTTTAGCAGGTGTAAAGTAGCCAGACCATCCAAATGTTGTTCAAGTTAATAGAGATGCTACTTTTACGTGGTGAGAAATAGGAGACCCTTTAGTATTATTAATTTGTCTGTTGCTATTCATAGAATCATAGATTTGGAGGGGCTCCCAAAGGGCCATCTAGTCCAAACCCCTGCAATGCAGAAATCTCAGTTAACACATCCATTACAGATGGCCATCCAAGCTCTGCTTAAAAACCTCCAAGGAAGGAGGGTCCCCCACTTTCCGAGGAGTCTGTTCCACTGTTGAACAGCTCTTACAATCATAAAGTTATTCCTGATGCTTAGAATCTCATTTCTTTCGCTGTTGCTACTTTATCTGCAAAAGAGCCAGCCTGTTAAGTAAAATCTTGATTATTTGCTGTCACATTCTCTGAAATCTGTCTACAATCAACATGTTTTGTGAAAACAAAATCAAAACCACATTCCAAAATAATATTCAGTGTTAGTCTTCCCAAACAAATCTGAGAAGTAAGGCCACTGAGACGCAATGGTTTTAACAAGCAACAGTTTTTATTTACAATGAAGAAACAATGTTGCTTCCATATTATCTGTTTAATCTGGAATTGCTATCTTCATGCACTCACTTGTAAAGAAGAATACAGGCATCGTTGCCAACATGTTGCATATCATTGTTTTCTGTATATTCTTCCCATCTTTTTTCAAGCCTAGTTTAAAATGCAATTGCAACACTAGTGTGGACTGGTGAAGTGTTATGGTAGCTATTTAGGGTTATACTGTAGTGTGATTATCTATAAACTTTCTCCCTATGATTTCTATCCTGTATTTATTTCCTGTTGAGCAGGAATATAGCATTACCATATTGCCCCTTATTTGGTAAGTTCCTGTTCTTACCAAAAGGCAATTGCTGGTTTCTTCACATTAATTTTTTTCTTCGCCTTGTAAATTTTAAACACTATCTAGCTATCTTAACACAAAAACAAAAAAATGGAAAACTATGGAGAATTTGAATTGGCTAATGAAGAGCAATTATTTAGTAATATCATGGTTGCTGAACAAGAAGTAATTACAAGGGCAGAGATCACAAAGAGGAAGCTTTTAATTCTAGTTTTATAGAACCATTACCATTACAGAAAGTTTTACAGAACCATCACTGAATGGAATAAACATAAAAGGGTATTGGCTAAGGCTGGGTGTTGGCGTTGTCAGAAAATATTTTTTTCTTTCAATTTTTTTTATTAATTTTCCAAATTTAAAACAAACACACACAAAAAAATTTACAGTATTAGAAATAAAAACAAACAAACATATAAACACCTAACTGTTAAAGGCCCAATTTAGTTTGCATTGTTAAGTGACTTCCTCAAATCCCTCCTAACTGAATTTCAATAAATCTCATTGTAACAGTTTTCCGATATCTCTTTTTCAATAAAATTTACTTGTTCAAATTTCTGTCTTCCTTCCTTTTCATAATATTTTCAGTGCATAATGTTATAAAATTCAACATATTTTAATCCTAGGCCAATTTGGTACTTACAAGTAATTCTACTTATGTTATATTCAAATATCTAGCTAAATAGCCCTTAAATTTCTTCCACTCTTCTTGATATTCCTCCTCTTTCTGATCGCGGATTCTTCCAGTCAGGTCAGCCAACTCCAAAAAGTCCAACATCTTCATCTGCCATTCTTCCACTGTTGGAGAAAATATAGCAGTATATTAAGTTCAACAGGAAATCAACCCTGGCTAGTTCAGCTCTGGCTAGTTCACCCGCTACGGCCCCTTTTGGGGCTGAGATTACTAGGCCACTGTACCCCAGATTGGATTATTGTAATGCATTCTATGTGCATTCTGTAACTTCCAGATTAGATTATTGTAAGGCATTCTATGTGGCACTGCCATTGAAGGTGACTCAGAAACAAGTCCACAATGCAGTGGCCAGAATATTGGCTGGGTTCTGTTCAGAGCTCATATAACCCACATTTTAAACAGCTGCACTGATTGCCAGCTCATTCCTGGGCCCAATTCAAGGTGCTCACGTTATTGTTTAAGGCCCTAAGCAACTCAAGCCCGTAATACCCCAAATACTGCTCCTACCCTACACATCCTCTTGTGTACTAAGATCAGTGGAGGGGGCCTTCTTGGTTGTTCCAGCACCCTTAGACGCTCCACCACCTTCTGTATGCAGCTTTCAGCAAATGTGCTTTATATGTGTAATTTTAAGTTGTTTTAAACTGTTTGTAGTATTGTATTTTAATCATTGTAGACTGCCCTAAGGACTGTAGGATGAAGAGCAGGTAATAAATTGTAATAAGATTGTAATCATAATAAATATCTAATAGGTATACCTAAACTCTAACAAGCCAGGATTTCCAGCTGTGTCAAAGTATTTGTTCATTTACAGGTAGTAATGTGAAATATAACCCCAGGGTTTATAATTCTGAAAAAGGCAAGTGTACCACTCCAAATTTGAGACCACTGTTCTTCAAAAGATTTTACAGTGTAAACCCATATATGCCTACTCAGAAGTAAGTCCCATTGAGTCCAATTGAGCTTACTGCCAGATAACTTGTGTATAGTATTGTTGCTTTATTCAGATACAGTATGGGTTGCTGTCCAGGAAAAGGGTTTTGATCCCCCAAAACTGAGAATACAGCTGCCCTCAAATATTGTTTTTTAAAATGTATGTTCACGGGGAAATAGCAAATGTGGAAAGATTTTTTACTTTCTAAGTATTGAGACAAAAAACCCCCACATTAAGTCTCAAATTAAGCTTACAGGTAAAGGAGAGGAAGAATAATAGTATATTAATGGAGGACATAGTACATGCTTCCAGATCATGCTATAGTAGGGCATCTACTTGAAATTTAATACTTAGTAATACTATAGTAGGGCATCTACTTGAAATTTAATACTTCTGCAATAGCCAGGTATTTTTATGCCTAGTCACATTATTTTTATCTTTCTATGTTTGATGAGAACATTGGGAAAACAGTAGTATAGTGGGGGGATTTTTAGTTTATGATCTTGGCGTTCTATGTAATGATTGAAATAGGTTCCAGAGTAATGGATGAGGGTCTGTAGTTCATTTTTTATGTTTCAAAGAATAAGTTATTGCTATAGTAAGTAGGCTGTCAGTATAATTAAAGATGGCTTGTGAGCTTTGTGTAACCTTAACCATTGATTTATGGATGTATAGTGCATTATGTATAGAGAATTCCAACTCCACCTTGTTCCTGGCAAATATATGAAACCTACTTCATGTGGTCAAAGAGATGCAATCCTAAATTGGGACATAGAGTTGTATTCCAACCTCTACCCAAACAAAGCAACTCTGTGACGAAATCTTAATTGGCACTGGCCAGCTAATTGCTTTATGACCCCAATTAGCTGTAGTTCTTCAAGACAAGCATGTGCTGTCTTCTTATGCCACGCACAAGAACATGAAACATGAGTGGGAACTGTAGCACGCAGGGCTTGTGCTTTCTCAACCTTCCCCTCACCCTCCAGAGACGTTTTAAGAATGAAGAGATCATTCTGCCCCGACTTGCACCTCAGGGACTGGGGCTACAGCCATTTCCAGGCTCTCCATGACTTCTCCAGGGCCCTGGCCTCCTGCTGAAGTTTCACACAAACTTCTCAGCACCTCCCAGGCAGCCCTTGCTGACTTTACGCCCTCCAAACTGGGCAAGAGTGATGCATGTACACATGCTTTTAGCATAGCAAGCTCTCTTTGCATTCTCTGCTGGCCATCTTCAGGCAACGCAGCCTCAAAGCCTGCAATGTCTGTCCCTTCAGGACCTGGATTCAGGGGAAGTGGCTCTTTCTGGCTTACATCCCAAAGCCCAGTAACCAGAAACCAACCCCTTACTCTTCTGGACCAGGTTGCCCAACTTCTTAAAGTGAGCTTTTCAAGCGGAACGTCCTCAAGGACCTGGCTGTCTGCCATTCTCTCCTCTTTCCCGGGGCCCCAGCTGCTACTCACGTAAAACCAGTCAGCCCTCCGGCACCCGATTCTTCAGCTGCTCTCTCAGCTCTCAGCTCTCAGCAACTCTTGCCTCTTAGCAGCAGGCAAAACACAGAACGCAGACCTCCGCTCCGCTTCGATAGCGTCTTCCCAGCTGATCAAAGCTGACTTCAAAGCTCACCGGCAGACTCTCAGCAACAGTTTTATTAGCGGTAATTAGGTCCCCCATAACCTGTGACGAAATCTTAATTGGCACTGGCCAGCTAATTGCTTTATGGCCCCAATTAGCCCCAGTATAATGCGGTCCGGCACACTTCCCAGGTCTCAAGCTGCGCAGACCTTCTGCTCTCCGGTTTCGCCTTGCAGAGTAAAAAACACAGCGGATCAAAACTGTTGCAGTCTGCTTCAGATCCAGACAAACACACCAAGCACCTGTGTGTCCAAATTCATCAGTTCTTTATTGCAGCAAAATATTTACAGCTCAGCATTTCTCAGATTCTCCTGGACTGCTAGCATTCATGGCGTCCGTCTCTCTCAGAGACAAAGAGAGAACAACAAGTAGAGCTCCTCCCTCCTTCCACACGTCAGAATGGGAGGCACAACTCAGAACAAAATTAACCCAGTAAGTTCTGAATCCCAACAAACTCTGGATGAGTTTGGTAAATCACCACCACTTTCCCTTTCTTAACCACACATGAAATAAGCATAATAGTTACCACCCCCACATGGTTATTTATAAAATATAGTACAATAGAACTGTTCTGTAAATCATAATTTTATCCACCTATATTGTTGAAAGAAGGCTGTAATTCTAAACGCACTCCCTGGGAAGTAAAAACCCCATTGAACGCAATGGGATTTATAGGTGTGTGCTGTCAGACTAATTGCCTGATGTTCATTTGCAGCCCCAGGCTTTGGGCCATATGTGGGAACAGAAAATACTTGCATATGCTCTGAGGGAAGGGGATTGCCTTGCCTACTCCAACCCTGTCTGCACCCCTTTGCACCATACTATCCATTGTACCAATATTATATTGCCAGAGTGTCTAACAAAGCAGTAAGAAACAGAAGAAGAAGAAGAAGAAGAAGAAGAAGAAGAAGAAGAAGAAGGACGACAACAACGACAACAACAACAACAACAACAACAACAACAACAACAACAACAACAAGATGTGAAAGAAGACAGGTACAGTATTTCAGTTCTAAGTCATATAGTACTTTAACCATTAAGACAAGTGCTTTGAATTGAGCATGGTGCTTTACTGGGGGGGCCTGGAGTTTTTCAGTACAGCTGAGCTATGCTGTCTTCATGCTGTGATTCTTTTTCTGTGCAGTGTTTTCCGTTCACTAGAGCAAGTGATCTTCCACAAATTTGCTGCTGCACTGTTGCAGTACCCAAACAATTAGGTTGGTGTCTGTATATGTGTTTGCTTTGCAGTAGTTGGCCTCCTTCCCATGATTCATTAGAACTAAATCCAGGTCCCTTGAACTCCCTGTACTATTATCATAACTAGATATTTATTTAGTAGTCAGTGTAGTCAGTTATATCACTGAAATCGTTAAACCTTCTAGCTGTTGTACACCATGGCTGATTCAACAGTGTGCTAAAAATGTACAAAGCATTCCATCTAGTTTGGTAAATCTTCTTTCTCTTTATGACTTCCAACTCCATTTCAACGGGAATTACCAGTATTTTCTATTTTAAACCAGCCCCCACTTAAAATCCCATTCCAATCCACATTTCCTTTACTTGCCATCTTTTCCAGCATAACTGTTAGATTTTAAAGCAAAAGTAGGTGCTGAATAATTTGGACTTGCATGCCTGATATTTTGCAGGCTACAATTAACTAGCAGTGACAGCGGATCAAAGAAAGAACATATAAATGTTCTTTTGCCATCTTAGTCACCGACCTTAAGCAATAGTGCAGGAATTATGCAACTCCTACAAGGTTTAAATGGTCTGGAAAGGCTCACAGTGTGAGCCATTTTTGAAGCTCCACAAACATTGGGCTAATGTTTATTATAATTCCATGTTTAGTGTACCCGTCTCCTGACAACCAGCATAGAGAGATGTTAACATTCTTTAGAGTTGGCAAAGCAAGATTTGGGCATGGAGCAAGTTTTTCTTCTTGATTTATATATGTAAAAAAAAAAAATTATATGCCACACATCAATACAAAATATTTTGCGGGCAAATAAAACAGGTAGAACAAACTACAGAACACACTGCATAATAAACCAACAATCAAGTCCAAAGATGGCTGATAAAAGCAGTGTAATCAGAACAGATAAAAATGAGTTAAAAGGCATGGGCAGAAAGGTCTTCAGTGGACCTTGAAAATACATCAAAGTAGGCACCAGGCAAACTTTTATGGCAAGAGCTTTCCACAAGCAGTGTACCCCCATGAAAGCCTTTTCTTCTCATCAGCACCCAGGTGAGAGGAGAAGTTGGAGGATGGCATCGAAAGGTGATCACTCTGTATGGGTAGGCTTGTATCAGAGCAGAATTCCGTGAGGGAAGGTGAAAAATAAAGAAAAGTAAACAAATACATTTTGAAGGCTGCTAAAAAGTTTGGGAAATTAAGAGGGTTATATTCCGCCGGCTCCTCTGCTGGCATGTACAGTACCTTAGGTGCATTAGGGCTACTAATACAATTTATATCATCTTGGTGATACAAGGTTTCCAAAATGAGGCAGGATATTGTGAAATATGTTGGTCTGCTGCATTGAATGCTAAATGCAGACTCTGGTGCCTTTCCTATTGTTCTTGGTTTGGCTCCTGCTTGGTCACCAAAATATCCAGAGCCAGTGGCATAGCGTGGGTTGTCAGCACCCGGGGCAAGGCAAGTAATTTGCGCCCCCTAACCCGTGGATTTGCGCCCCCTAACCTGTGGATTTGCGCCCCCTAATCCCAACCCCCAGATGTTGCGCCCAGTGCGGCCGGCCCCCCTGCACCCCCCACGCTACGCCACTGCCCAGAGCCTGTCCATTGGAATTATTTCAAATGCATCCAGTGTCCTAAAACTGTTGGTTTGCAAGCCCCCTCCACAGAGGCTGGCCCCTCTCACTGTCCCCAGAGCTTGCTTACCGGTAACTTCCTCTGGCTGACTTCCCGGACAGACCAGGGAGATATTGATAGGCGACATTTCCCCAAGAGTGGGTAAAAATGCACACCCCCTCCTCCTGCTTCCGCAGGGGAAAGAAAAATAGTCAGAAATCTATTTACCTGATGTTTATTTCTGACATTACAGCACTAGAGAAAAACACGACCTTTCAGTTCAGTTCTTCTAGCAAGTCTGACAAACTTCCTGTACATGCGCAGTTGGAAGGTTTCAAATTACACTCCTCACAGAGCCTTTTCCAGCCTGTGAACTTCCTGGGAAATTCTTCTTTCCCACAGATAGGCGCATCATGTGATGTCAACAATCTGGCTGTCTGCAGCTGTGATGTTTCCATATACAGTGGTGCCTCGCAAGACGAAAAGAATCCGTTCCGCAATTCTCTTTGTCTAGCGGTTTTTTCGTCTTGCAAAGCAAACCCATTGACGGATTAGCGGATTAGCGCTATTAGCAGCTTTTAGCGGCTTTTAGCGGCTTATCAGTTTAGCGGATAAGCAGATAAGCGGCTTAGAAAAAGGGGGGGGGGAGGAAAAAAAGTCGGAAAAACTCGCAAGACATTTCGTCTTGCGAAGCAAGCCCATAGGGAAATTCGTTTTGCGAAGCGCCTCCAAAACGGAAAACCCTTTCGTCTAGCGGGTTTTTCGTCTTGCGAGGCATTCGTCTTGCGGGGCACCACTGTACTGACAAAAACTGGTCCTAGATCACAGTTTAAGATTGGACTTGCTTTCCTAGGTGTGTGATTTATTTATTTTTGCATACAAGACAACTGAAATGGCCATGAGGAGCACATGTTTACTCCCCATCAGTTTCAATGGGATGTGAATGTAGTAAACTATGTGGGACTGCACCTTAATGCTGCAATCCATGCAAAGTTATTAGGTTCCATTCAACAACTTGGGGCAGACCTTCAATGAAAGATGTGTGGGAGCCAAAATTGTTAAATTGTTTAGTTAAGTTGCATTGAAGAGAAACTGCTGGGTGGAAAGAAAACAAGGCCATATTTGACATGATTGAAGCAAGCTAAGTTACAGATAAGAAAACATTAGAAACATCAGGAGATGGAGAATGCAACAAATGCTGTAGCAGCTTCAAAGAGAATTGTAGATTAAGCACTTGTGCCTAGCTGAAGATGTAAAATAGGGTAGCAAAAAATGAGACTAACTGCGCATGTCAAAAGGTGTAAACTGCTAATTGGTTAGTGTCGCTAAAATATACTTTCTGCTGAAAAAAATGTTGAAATATACATTTATTAAGAAACCAGAGGCCTTTCTCCTTGGAATAACAGGCTTAGAATTGCCCAAGAAAGATGTTAAATTATTTTTGTATGCCACAACGGCCGCTCGAATATTACTTGCTAAAAATTGGAAAACACAAGAACTACCAACAGTGGAAGGTTGGCAGATGAAGATGAGGAGCTAGCTGACCTGACTGGAAGAATCCGCAACCAGAAAGAAGAGGCGTTTCAAGAGGACTGGAGGAAATTCAAGGACTATTTGAACAAATATTGTAATATAAAAAATTAGAAATTACTTGAAAGAAACAAATAGGCCTAGGATTAAACTAAGTTATAATTAAATAAGTGGGATTTACAATGTTAAGAAAAGTGAATAAGATGACTATAATTGGAAATTGTTTTAGTTTAATAATGATATTGGAAAGCTGTTACTTTTAAATTACAAGGAAACTCAGAAGGGAGGGATTTGAGGAAGTCAACCAAGATGTTTACAAGGTTGGATTTGTGAAGAATTAAGTTTGTTGTTATTGTCTATTTGTTTATTGTTCCCCCCCTTTCCCCCGCTTCCTTTTTTTCCCCCTTCTCTTTTTTCTTTTCTGTTTTTGTGTATCATTTTGCTTTGTGGTTTGTGTTATTATGGTGGAAAATTTAATAAAAATTTATTCAGAGAAAAAAATAAATACTTTCTGTGTTGAACTAACATAATGAAGGGGTTGGTTTTATGATTTTAGGTTGCTATATCTATGCTCGCTTTGCATCTGAATCCTTTGTAGCGACTTCTGCATAGGGGTTGCCACCTTGGACATGCAATAAATGTTTATAGATTCATACCTTCTTATTATTGACCTCCAGTACCAGTGGCGTAGCGTGGGTTGTCAGCACCCGGGGCAAGGCAAGTGTTATGTACTGGGTTGAATAGGATCCAAACTGCAGCAGTCTGATTGGCCCTAGAACAATAGGATCCAAAAGGCAGCAGCCTGATTGGTCCTAGAACAATAGGATTCAGAATGCAGCAGTCTGATTGGTCCTAGAACAATGCAGCAGTATGATTGGTTGGCAGGAACTACCCAATCATGCTCCAGATAGAAGTGAATCCACAACCTGATTGGCTTACAGTAGAATTCCGGAATTAGCCAATCATGTGCAGCCCATTGTGTAAATAATGTATATAAAGCAGATACCTTGAGGGGACTTTCATTCATTCCTCCTCACCACTATGAGCTGAATAAAGAGCATGAAATCACTTTGTGACTCTGAGTATATTTCACTGGCGACGAAGGTGGGATCCCGCTGAGCTGACTGCCACACATAGCACCGCAGCACCGCCACCTGCCGCATCGCTGCCTCGCACCGTGTATCCAGGCTTCAGCTCCGGGACACAAGGAACTCAGAATGGCAACCAACAGCAGCTTTTCGCCGTTCAACCCAGCATCTGGAGACTGGGAAGCATACGCCTCCCGTTTCACCTTCCTCCTAGAAGCCAAAGGGGTCACCGATGAAGAAGACGCCAAGAAGAGGGCAATATTCTTCAGCGTCTGCGGAGAGGAGACGTTTGAAATCGCCCGGGCTCTCCTTGCGCCTGAAGACGTCGCTACTGTTCCATACAAAACAATAATGGAACAGCTGAAGGGGCACTTTTCGCCGCAGCCCTCAGTGGTGGCTCGTCGAAATGCCTTCTACGCAAAGCGGCAAGCCCCTGGGGAAACCATAACTGGGTTTGTGACCTCTCTCCGCCAAGCCGCCCGGTGCTGCAACTTCTCAGAACTGGAGAACATGCTTCGTGACCGCCTCGTCGGTGGCCTGAGGGATGAGAAGCTGCAACGACGCCTCTACGCTAAGAAGGACCTAACGTTCCAGGTCGCTCTGGAGGAGGCCCTGGCAACGGAAGCTGCCGAGAGGTCGACGCAAGAGGCACGGCCGAGCCAGCCATCCCAACCGAGGGTCCACCATGAAGACCTCACCGACGACTCAGGATCCAACAGGGAGGAGGTGCACCGAGTACAGCAGCGCACTCAAGCAGCCCACATACCACAGCTGCCTCGACGAGAAGGAGGGAACTGCGCAAGCTGCGGAGAAAGTCACGAGAGGAGGACCTGCCGTTTCCGCAACGCAGAGTGCAGGCAGTGCAGAAAATCGGGACACATCGCCCGGGTGTGTCGGGCTCGGCCCACCCGATGCCAGGCATCAGATGACCAATCCAAGAGCCCCAGGTCCCGGGGCCCAATGCACCAAGGCAACTCGACTGAGCTCACGGACTTCCAGGTATACCAGTTGCCCCACCCCAACGTAGAGAAAATTTATGTTGACGTACAGATAGAGGGGGCCCCATGCCGCATGGAGCTTGACACGGGTTCAACTCTATCCATAATCTCGGCAAGGACCTTAAGGAAACTCTGTCCTACTGGGGGTCCCAAACTCAGGCCGGCCCCATTCACCCTCCGGGACTTCCAGAAACGTAAGGTCCCCACAATGGGGGTGGGGACCTTCAGGGTGCAATACCGAGGGCGGACGCGGCAACTGGAATTGCTGGTGGTCAAGGGCCCCTACATTAGCTTACTGGGATTGGCATGGTTTGGACCACTGGGGCTAGCCGTCACCGGGGTGAACCACACTAGCTTACAAGTGGACGTGGACGCCATATGCAAGGAATTTCCGGGGGTTTTTGATGGGAAATTGGGACAGTATACGGGCCCCCCCATTGCTCTACAGCTTGACCCCACAGTACGACCGGTCAGGCTCAAGGCCCGCCGGGTCCCGTTCGCCCTGAAACCCCGTATAGACGAGGAATTGGACCGGCTTGTGGAGCAAGGAGTGCTGGAGCCGGTGCCTAATGCCCCCTGGGAAACCCCAATTGTCACACCCGTCAAGCCTAATGGTTCGGTCCGCATCTGCGCAGACTACAAATGTACCATAAACAAGGCCCTTACGGCCCATGCATACCCAGTGCCAGTGGTCAGCCATGTTCTTGCCACCCTGGCTGGGTCGAAAATTTTTGGCAAGCTGGATTTGGCCCAAGCATATCAACAGCTGCCAGTAGATGAGGCCACAGCAGAGGCACAGACGATTGTGACGCACAGAGGATCATTCAGGGTAAAGCGGCTGCAATTCGGTATCAGCGTGGCACCAGGCATATTCCAGAATCTAATGGACTCTCTACTTAAAGGGATTCCTGGCGTCACCCCCTTCTTCGATGATGTGTTGATTGCCGGGCCCACACCAGAGGAGTTTGAGGACCGCCTCCGCACCGTTCTGCACCGTTTCCAGACGGCGGGTCTCAAGGTGAAGCGGGAAAAATGTCTACTAGGAGTGCCTCAGGTGGACTTTCTGGGATTTATGGTGGACGCAGAAGGGGTCCACCCGACTGGGGACAAGGTACGGGCCATTTGTGATGCCCCAGCACCCAAGAACAAGACTGAACTTCAGGCCTTCTTGGGACTATTGAACTTTTACCATTCCTTCCTTCCCCACAAGGCGGTGGTAGCGGAGCCCCTACACAGACTCCTGGACAAGCGGGCCCCTTGGGTGTGGGGCCAGCGCCAGGAGGCCGCATTCCAGGCAGTCAAGGACTTGCTTGTCTCAAACTCGGTCTTGGCACACTTCGACGAGAGGCTGCCGGTGGTGCTAGCATGCGACGCCTCGCCCTATGGAATTGGCGCTGTCCTGGGACACCAACTCCCGGATGGAAGAGAGGTACCAGTGGCATACTTTTCCCAGACACTCAACGCAACCGAGCGGAACTACTCGCAAATCGACAAGGAGGGTCTGGCAATCGTGAAGGGAGTAAAAAAATTCCATGATTTCTTGTACGGGCGGCCCTTCACCGTGGTGACTGACCACAAGCCGTTGCTTGGCTTGTTTGCCCCTGAAAAGCAGACCCCCCAAGTGCTGTCTCCTCGTGTCCTCAGGTGGTCAATTTTCCTTGCCAGCTACCAGTATGCACTGATTCACCGTCCGGGGAAGGCGATGGGCCATGCGGACGCCCTCAGCAGGCTACCACTACCGGAAACAGGCCCCGACCCAGCACCTGCACAAGAGGTTATGAGCCTGGAGCTGCTTCCTGACCGCCCCATTCAGGCACAAGAAGTTGCACACCATTCCAAGAAAGATAGGGTCATCTCCCGGGTCCTGGACTGGGTGTGGAGGGGATGGCCCAGCAGCAGCCCCGGGCCAGAATTCGCCGGCTACACAACCCGCAAACATGAACTGTCGGCCCACAAGGGGTGCCTGTTATGGGGAAGCAGGGTCGTTGTTCCCCAGCCCCTCCGCAAAAGGGTCCTCACAGCCCTACACGAGACACACCCAGGGGTAGTAAGAATGAAGGCCCTTGCCAGGAGTTATGTGTGGTGGCCAGGGATCGATGGAGAGATAGAGGCCTGGGTCAAACACTGCCAGGCCTGCCAAGAATCCCGCCCAGATCCCCCAAGGGCCCCAGTCCAGTCCTGGGAGTCCGCCCGAGCACCATGGTCACGCCTGCATGTGGACTTCGCTGGCCCCTTTCAGGGGAAAACATTCTTCATAGTGGTGGACTCCTACACCAAATGGCTGGAAGTCGCACTGGTACCGTCCACTTCTACGTCCGCAGCCATCCGGGTACTACGCAGGCTGTTTGCAACCCACGGGCTCCCTGACACTCTTGTCTCAGACAACGGGACTGCATTTACGTCAGGAGAATTCCAAACCTTCACAACGCAGAACGCCATCCGCCACATCCGTTCGGCGCCATTCCACCCTGCCACCAACGGCCAAGCAGAACGCATGGTGCGGACCACCAAGGACACCCTTCGCCGTATGACACAAGGGGATTGGGAGTACCGCCTTGCCACATTCCTTCTAGCACAGCACAGCACCCCCAGCTCAACGACTGGCCGGAGCCCCGCTGAACTACTAATGGGTCGGCGCCTTGCAATCAGATTGGACCGCCTTCACCCCGATAGAGCTCAGGATGAGGCAGTGGTGGGGGAAGGCAAGAACCCCCGGACCTTCGAGGCTCAGGACCCAGTGTACGCAAAGAATTTTGGGGCAGGCCCAGCATGGGTACCCGCCACAGTCACCAGGGTCACTGGCCCCGTGTCGTATGAGGTGCTAACGGATGGGGGGCAATGCTGGCGCCGCCACTGCGACCAGATACGGCGACGATTCCCAGGAGAAAACCAGGAAGAGGAAAGGGCAGAGGAGTCCCAAGGAAACAGAGGGGCAGTGAGGCCCATAGAGCACGAGGGGCCAGCAGGAGAGGCAGAATCATTAAATACAGAGAGGACCTGCGAGGCCAAAAGGACACTGGAACCAGAACCACGACTGAGTGAGCCGGTTGCGCCAGACCAAACAGCCCCATCACAGCCAGCATCCTTGGAACACGAGCCAGAACCTGAACCCCGGACCAGGGAACACCCCAGGCCGCAACGCACACGTAGGCCGCCGGCGTACCTCGAGGACTATGAATGCGACCTCCCGGGCAGGACTGGAACTTAGAGGGGAGGGGTGTTATGTACTGGGTTGAATAGGATCCAAACTGCAGCAGTCTGATTGGCCCTAGAACAATAGGATCCAAAAGGCAGCAGCCTGATTGGTCCTAGAACAATAGGATTCAGAATGCAGCAGTCTGATTGGTCCTAGAACAATGCAGCAGTATGATTGGTTGGCAGGAACTACCCAATCATGCTCCAGATAGAAGTGAATCCACAACCTGATTGGCTTACAGTAGAATTCCGGAATTAGCCAATCATGTGCAGCCCATTGTGTAAATAATGTATATAAAGCAGATACCTTGAGGGGACTTTCATTCATTCCTCCTCACCACTATGAGCTGAATAAAGAGCATGAAATCACTTTGTGACTCTGAGTATATTTCACTGGCGACGAAGGTGGGATCCCGCTGAGCTGACTGCCACACATAGCACCGCAGCACCGCCACCTGCCGCATCGCTGCCTCGCACCGTGTATCCAGGCTTCAGCTCCGGGACACAAGGAACTCAGAATGGCAACCAACAGCAGCTTTTCGCCGTTCAACCCAGCATCTGGAGACTGGGAAGCATACGCCTCCCGTTTCACCTTCCTCCTAGAAGCCAAAGGGGTCACCGATGAAGAAGACGCCAAGAAGAGGGCAATATTCTTCAGCGTCTGCGGAGAGGAGACGTTTGAAATCGCCCGGGCTCTCCTTGCGCCTGAAGACGTCGCTACTGTTCCATACAAAACAATAATGGAACAGCTGAAGGGGCACTTTTCGCCGCAGCCCTCAGTGGTGGCTCGTCGAAATGCCTTCTACGCAAAGCGGCAAGCCCCTGGGGAAACCATAACTGGGTTTGTGACCTCTCTCCGCCAAGCCGCCCGGTGCTGCAACTTCTCAGAACTGGAGAACATGCTTCGTGACCGCCTCGTCGGTGGCCTGAGGGATGAGAAGCTGCAACGACGCCTCTACGCTAAGAAGGACCTAACGTTCCAGGTCGCTCTGGAGGAGGCCCTGGCAACGGAAGCTGCCGAGAGGTCGACGCAAGAGGCACGGCCGAGCCAGCCATCCCAACCGAGGGTCCACCATGAAGACCTCACCGACGACTCAGGATCCAACAGGGAGGAGGTGCACCGAGTACAGCAGCGCACTCAAGCAGCCCACATACCACAGCTGCCTCGACGAGAAGGAGGGAACTGCGCAAGCTGCGGAGAAAGTCACGAGAGGAGGACCTGCCGTTTCCGCAACGCAGAGTGCAGGCAGTGCAGAAAATCGGGACACATCGCCCGGGTGTGTCGGGCTCGGCCCACCCGATGCCAGGCATCAGATGACCAATCCAAGAGCCCCAGGTCCCGGGGCCCAATGCACCAAGGCAACTCGACTGAGCTCACGGACTTCCAGGTATACCAGTTGCCCCACCCCAACGTAGAGAAAATTTATGTTGACGTACAGATAGAGGGGGCCCCATGCCGCATGGAGCTTGACACGGGTTCAACTCTATCCATAATCTCGGCAAGGACCTTAAGGAAACTCTGTCCTACTGGGGGTCCCAAACTCAGGCCGGCCCCATTCACCCTCCGGGACTTCCAGAAACGTAAGGTCCCCACAATGGGGGTGGGGACCTTCAGGGTGCAATACCGAGGGCGGACGCGGCAACTGGAATTGCTGGTGGTCAAGGGCCCCTACATTAGCTTACTGGGATTGGCATGGTTTGGACCACTGGGGCTAGCCGTCACCGGGGTGAACCACACTAGCTTACAAGTGGACGTGGACGCCATATGCAAGGAATTTCCGGGGGTTTTTGATGGGAAATTGGGACAGTATACGGGCCCCCCCATTGCTCTACAGCTTGACCCCACAGTACGACCGGTCAGGCTCAAGGCCCGCCGGGTCCCGTTCGCCCTGAAACCCCGTATAGACGAGGAATTGGACCGGCTTGTGGAGCAAGGAGTGCTGGAGCCGGTGCCTAATGCCCCCTGGGAAACCCCAATTGTCACACCCGTCAAGCCTAATGGTTCGGTCCGCATCTGCGCAGACTACAAATGTACCATAAACAAGGCCCTTACGGCCCATGCATACCCAGTGCCAGTGGTCAGCCATGTTCTTGCCACCCTGGCTGGGTCGAAAATTTTTGGCAAGCTGGATTTGGCCCAAGCATATCAACAGCTGCCAGTAGATGAGGCCACAGCAGAGGCACAGACGATTGTGACGCACAGAGGAGCATTCAGGGTAAAGCGGCTGCAATTCGGTATCAGCGTGGCACCAGGCATATTCCAGAATCTAATGGACTCTCTACTTAAAGGGATTCCTGGCGTCACCCCCTTCTTCGATGATGTGTTGATTGCCGGGCCCACACCAGAGGAGTTTGAGGACCGCCTCCGCACCGTTCTGCACCGTTTCCAGACGGCGGGTCTCAAGGTGAAGCGGGAAAAATGTCTACTAGGAGTGCCTCAGGTGGACTTTCTGGGATTTATGGTGGACGCAGAAGGGGTCCACCCGACTGGGGACAAGGTACGGGCCATTTGTGATGCCCCAGCACCCAAGAACAAGACTGAACTTCAGGCCTTCTTGGGACTATTGAACTTTTACCATTCCTTCCTTCCCCACAAGGCGGTGGTAGCGGAGCCCCTACACAGACTCCTGGACAAGCGGGCCCCTTGGGTGTGGGGCCAGCGCCAGGAGGCCGCATTCCAGGCAGTCAAGGACTTGCTTGTCTCAAACTCGGTCTTGGCACACTTCGACGAGAGGCTGCCGGTGGTGCTAGCATGCGACGCCTCGCCCTATGGAATTGGCGCTGTCCTGGGACACCAACTCCCGGATGGAAGAGAGGTACCAGTGGCATACTTTTCCCAGACACTCAACGCAACCGAGCGGAACTACTCGCAAATCGACAAGGAGGGTCTGGCAATCGTGAAGGGAGTAAAAAAATTCCATGATTTCTTGTACGGGCGGCCCTTCACCGTGGTGACTGACCACAAGCCGTTGCTTGGCTTGTTTGCCCCTGAAAAGCAGACCCCCCAAGTGCTGTCTCCTCGTGTCCTCAGGTGGTCAATTTTCCTTGCCAGCTACCAGTATGCACTGATTCACCGTCCGGGGAAGGCGATGGGCCATGCGGACGCCCTCAGCAGGCTACCACTACCGGAAACAGGCCCCGACCCAGCACCTGCACAAGAGGTTATGAGCCTGGAGCTGCTTCCTGACCGCCCCATTCAGGCACAAGAAGTTGCACACCATTCCAAGAAAGATAGGGTCATCTCCCGGGTCCTGGACTGGGTGTGGAGGGGATGGCCCAGCAGCAGCCCCGGGCCAGAATTCGCCGGCTACACAACCCGCAAACATGAACTGTCGGCCCACAAGGGGTGCCTGTTATGGGGAAGCAGGGTCGTTGTTCCCCAGCCCCTCCGCAAAAGGGTCCTCACAGCCCTACACGAGACACACCCAGGGGTAGTAAGAATGAAGGCCCTTGCCAGGAGTTATGTGTGGTGGCCAGGGATCGATGGAGAGATAGAGGCCTGGGTCAAACACTGCCAGGCCTGCCAAGAATCCCGCCCAGATCCCCCAAGGGCCCCAGTCCAGTCCTGGGAGTCCGCCCGAGCACCATGGTCACGCCTGCATGTGGACTTCGCTGGCCCCTTTCAGGGGAAAACATTCTTCATAGTGGTGGACTCCTACACCAAATGGCTGGAAGTCGCACTGGTACCGTCCACTTCTACGTCCGCAGCCATCCGGGTACTACGCAGGCTGTTTGCAACCCACGGGCTCCCTGACACTCTTGTCTCAGACAACGGGACTGCATTTACGTCAGGAGAATTCCAAACCTTCACAACGCAGAACGCCATCCGCCACATCCGTTCGGCGCCATTCCACCCTGCCACCAACGGCCAAGCAGAACGCATGGTGCGGACCACCAAGGACACCCTTCGCCGTATGACACAAGGGGATTGGGAGTACCGCCTTGCCACATTCCTTCTAGCACAGCACAGCACCCCCAGCTCAACGACTGGCCGGAGCCCCGCTGAACTACTAATGGGTCGGCGCCTTGCAATCAGATTGGACCGCCTTCACCCCGATAGAGCTCAGGATGAGGCAGTGGTGGGGGAAGGCAAGAACCCCCGGACCTTCGAGGCTCAGGACCCAGTGTACGCAAAGAATTTTGGGGCAGGCCCAGCATGGGTACCCGCCACAGTCACCAGGGTCACTGGCCCCGTGTCGTATGAGGTGCTAACGGATGGGGGGCAATGCTGGCGCCGCCACTGCGACCAGATACGGCGACGATTCCCAGGAGAAAACCAGGAAGAGGAAAGGGCAGAGGAGTCCCAAGGAAACAGAGGGGCAGTGAGGCCCATAGAGCACGAGGGGCCAGCAGGAGAGGCAGAATCATTAAATACAGAGAGGACCTGCGAGGCCAAAAGGACACTGGAACCAGAACCACGACTGAGTGAGCCGGTTGCGCCAGACCAAACAGCCCCATCACAGCCAGCATCCTTGGAACACGAGCCAGAACCTGAACCCCGGACCAGGGAACACCCCAGGCCGCAACGCACACGTAGGCCGCCGGCGTACCTCGAGGACTATGAATGCGACCTCCCGGGCAGGACTGGAACTTAGAGGGGAGGGGTGTTATGTACTGGGTTGAATAGGATCCAAACTGCAGCAGTCTGATTGGCCCTAGAACAATAGGATCCAAAAGGCAGCAGCCTGATTGGTCCTAGAACAATAGGATTCAGAATGCAGCAGTCTGATTGGTCCTAGAACAATGCAGCAGTATGATTGGTTGGCAGGAACTACCCAATCATGCTCCAGATAGAAGTGAATCCACAACCTGATTGGCTTACAGTAGAATTCCGGAATTAGCCAATCATGTGCAGCCCATTGTGTAAATAATGTATATAAAGCAGATACCTTGAGGGGACTTTCATTCATTCCTCCTCACCACTATGAGCTGAATAAAGAGCATGAAATCACTTTGTGACTCTGAGTATATTTCAGCAAGTAATTTGCGCCCCCTAAGCAGTGGATTTGCACCCCCTAGCCCTAACCCCCAGATGTTGCACCCGGTGCGTCCGGCCCCCCCTGCACCCCCCACGCTACGCCACTGTCCAGTACGGGAACTTAGAATTCCCCTACAGGTACACAAGAGTAGAAAGCAGACGCCTGAAATTTTAGCTGAAATTCTACTTCCTTGCCCACCCATACCCTTGGCTTGTTTCTACAGGTGCAGTTATTAATAGAGGCCAGAGGTTAAGCAGAAATGCTTACTTAATGTTCCTTTTAAATTATCAGTTAACATGGGACACAGTGTAACTTTATTGGGTTGACTTTTTAATAGTTGCCCTAGTACACCAAGTCCTGCAACAGAGCACAGCCGCTTCCTGTTCATCAGGATTACACTAATTATGTTCTCTGCTACCATTCATTCTCTTTGTGGCAAGTGCTCTATTTAGGTAAATTCCACTCCATGTTTTGCATAAAACGGATGTCTTTGTGGCACCAAAGGCATCACTGATTCATAGAACTTAGAATTCTATATCTTTGCCAGCCATACAGTTAAGGATATAAAAGAGCAAATACAACTGGAGAATATGTATGCAGAGTCCATTAGGAAGATCAGTGACATAAAAATTATATAAGTCTCTTTTAGGGGTAGGAAACCTGTGGCCAGCCATTATTGGGACTCCAAATCCAATCAACATGACTTGTTTTAAAGCTACACAGTGTTTCCTGCCTCCCTTTACAGTGGTACCTCGGGTTACATACGCTGCAGGTTACATACGCTTCAGGTTACAGACTCCACTAACCCAGAAATAGTGCTTCAGGTTAAGAACTTTGCTTCAGGATGAGAATAGAAATCATGCTCTGGCAGAAATAGTGCTCTGGCGGCACGGCGGCAGCAGGAGGCCCCATTAGCTAAAGTGGTGCTTCAGGTTAAGAACAGTTTCAGGTTAAGTACGGACCTCCGGAACAAATTAAGTACTTAACCTGAGGTACCACTGTACTTCCCTGGGTAGGAATCATACACATTTTCTTAGTCACACGAAACAGATTAAAATATAATAGAAGTTGCCTTCTTGGCCCCATAGTAATCAACCTCAGGATAACAATGTTCAGTTTCTTCCCTTACGTTCTTTCTTTCTTTGGTTTTAGTGTTTGAACTCATGCTTACTGCACAGCCCAGATGCCGTTTTATAAACCCAGTATGTTGAGATCTGTGAATAATCAGACTGCATGTCTGTAGACTCCCTGGGCATTTTCAACCCATAAAACAAGGGTAACGTGTAAATACAGAGGAAAAATTGGACAACCAAGCTTTACACAGCTGTTCCTGCTCCCATTGGGGCCCATTAAATGCTATACAAACAAAGCTGTCTCTCATTTAGGACTCGGCTAGCATGCTTTTTGTTGTTGTTTTTTCATAATGCCATAAATTGTTTTCAAGTGATGTCGTCATGATTTTTTGATGTTTACTTTCTATGGTTTGAACTAGAATTGTGGGGTGTCTAATAGTAAAACTTGGACAATTTTTATATAGTGTATAAGTGCATTTTTGCCTTGAAAATGGATTCTGAGTGAGGCCATTCCTTGTTTCACGTCTCTGCTTACATGAAATGAATGTATTTACAGGTCCTAAAAACAGCAGAACTCAAATACCTTATGAATCAGATTTGGCTTCTCTACCTTTGCTATGGATTTAGGCTACAATCTAAACTCCACTTACCTGAGAACAGGGTTGGGGGAGAAATTCGATTCAGTTTGCATTTAAAGCCAAATTAATCATATGTGCATTTTCTGAAACAGTACAAGAGCCAAAACATAGCCAACCTTCAAAATTCACAAGTATTTGAATTTTACAATGCCGTTCTCAATCCAGCCAGTGCATATATGGGGGGGGGGGGCACGGATGTGCAAAACGAATATATTAGTAAAAATAACATACAAAAATGCATTACATTAGGATTATATTGCTTGCAAATATCTGTACATTAGTCAAAACTGCATACCAAAATGTGTTTATTAGGAGAAAGTGTTGAAGAATTTTCATGAGGATCAGTGGCGTAGCGTGAGGGGTGCAGGGGGGGCCGGCCGCACCGGGTGCAACATCTGGGGGGGGGTTGCGCTCGCTGCCTCCGGAGTCACCGAAGAGCCTCGGGCGCAGGCTGTAGCAGAGCCCCCTGTCTCGCGGAACCGACGAGCTGTGCGCACGTCCGGGCTGAAGGCGTCTGGCAGGCAGCGGCGCTCAGCGCTCGCCGCAGTCCCCGCGCGTCAGGGCCGCGGAGGGCGCGCCAGGCAGCCCCTCCTCACAGCCCCGCCGCCGCCGCCGCTGCAGCTGCTGGGCCATGTTGCATTTTCCTTGCCTCTCTGCCCTCCTCCTCCGGGCAAGCGGCATCGTTTGGGCGGCAGTGCCAGCGGCAACTTGCCTCAGATCACCTGACACGGACCCGCCGCCGCCGTGGCTAACTTACTGTAAATACCCCAGCCCAGGCAGCAGCAAGAAGAAGCTGGCAGCAGCGGGAGGTTAGGGGTTAGGGGGCGCAAATTACTTGCCTTTGCCCCGGGTGCTGACAACCCACGCTACGCCACTGATGAGGATTTTTTAAAAATTGCAAATTGATGCAGAAACACAGAGAATTGAATTTACTATTGGAACAGTGAGAAATTGAGAGAACTAAAATTGATAGTTTCTTCTATCCTTACATGGGAGTAAGCCCCATTGATTTTTGTAGGGTTTACTTCTGAGTAAACAAGCTTTGGATTGTATATTTACTTTTAACCTTGGTATGAAATTGATTTGCTGCATTGATCTGTGTACTGGGGAGCAATATACTAATAAGATTCCTGGAAACCAGTGGTTTTGTTAATCTGTTTTATGTTATGTATCAAATGCATTTATACAGTGTCTTTGATATTTCTGAACCTGTAATGAAAGTAAGGGCATAATGTGTAGGAGTGTGTGTGTGTGTTCTGCATCGCAGCAGAGATACTGACTGTATCAGCAGTCCTTATATGTTCTGCTGCAATTAGTTGCAATGTACCATCTGTATCCCCAAATTTTAATATGCTTTCCCAGTTGATTAAATGCTCCCATGGAGTTCAAAGTAGACATTATTGGGTAGCCATGCTTCTTCACAGATTGGTTTGGAGATCTTATTTTCACAACATAAGGTGGATGCAGATGCCGTTAACTGAACTCTTCCCCACCTTACTTTCTGCATTATGTTGCTTCAGGCACACATTTCGCATATCTGAAGTGAATCAGGTCATGTGTGAAGTGAGAAAGCAAAATGGGAAAGGGTTCGGTTTCCCCTTAACATCATGTCCCCCTTTTGCTTTAAATGTAGATGACAGACTCATGACCAAACAAGCATCTTTGCTCCATAGCATCTATTCTGGTCCAGAATGCAGTTAGTACATGACAAATTGCTCCATTATTGGGCACACTGCAGTTCTTGTTGAATTGTTAATTCTGACTACATCTACCTTTCAAGCACAATGTGTTTCGGAATCCATTTTCCAGTACTGGAAGGGCAAATTGTTCTTCATGGTAAATATATCTGTGCTCAAATGTAAATGATTTCTGCCTCATGTGTTCTGCCTTATAGTCACGGCACAACACAGTGCTTTTTTCACGCATCAACACACCCATCTCAAATTTGAGTGTCTCCTCCTAGTTTACCTCCAGGCCAAGAAGTTCTTCCTTAGCGTCTCTTAGACTAGGGTGTTCCTCTTTGGTTGAAATGTTATGAGTTCTGTATACTAATAAGATAAGGCTAGTATATAAGAAAGAAAGCTCAGCTGAAGAATTATTGTAATAAAAAGATGGAATTAACGGCTAATTTGCTAATGAGATTTCTTTTGGGGGGAGGGGGTAAAGGTGGTGTGTTTTAAGACCCTTTCCTGAAAACTTCAGAGGTCTCTCCATTTGCAGAGGCCTCCTTAACACTGTCTTCCTCCAGCCGATTCTTGTGTCCCGTGCGACTACAAGCCACATACTCACTTTACCAAAAGAGGAAGTGATTACAGTACAATGGTAGCGCAAAGCAGAAAGTGCAAAATCAATGACTGAGTTCAACTTTCTCCAACTCTTGTGGTTTCTCATAACACGAGGCTAAAATTAAGACATCTATTATACAGGGAAGAACTGAATACATATGTCATATTTTTCAACACATAAACTGGGGGGAGGGTTGCTTATTGTTTTCTTCAGATTATATATACTCTGCCTACTAAAGGAACTTTCTGAGAGACTGCTCAGTGCCTCTCAGCCTAACCTACCTCGTAGGGCTTGTTGTGGGGATTAAATAAGGGGGAGAACCATGTATGCCACTTTGAGTTCCTTGCAGGGGGAAAAGTAGGATATAAATGCAATGTACGTATTTTTCTGTGTATAAGACATCTCCATGTATAAGACGACCCCCCCTTTTTTAAAAAAATCCAAAATAAAAAAATTAAGTTGCTTAGATTTTTTTTTGGGGGGGGAGGTCACTTCTGCCAATCGCTCACCCGCCTGCCTGCCACTGCTGATCACTTGCCACAGCCACTGCCGATCGCACACCTCGCCACAGCCGTCAATCGCCTGCCCAATTGCCGCAGCCACAGTCAATCGCCAGCAGGCCTTGCTGCAACCACCAATCGCTGCTGCCAATCTCCCGCTTGCTGCTGCCATTAATCGCACGTCCCCCCTCTGCATTCACTATCCGTGTATAAGGCGACACCCAATTTTTGCCTAGTTTTTTTTAAGCAAAAAGCACCGTCCTATACACAGAAAAATATGGTAGGTAGATAAGTAAATTAAGTAAGTAAAATCATTCGTGGGGAACCTGAAACCAGGGGGCCAAATATGGGCCTTCAGGCATCTCTGTCAGCGCCTTTAACTCTCCCCAGGCCATATCCCTCCATGACTTGGCTGGAATGTAGCTTTGAACTCTGAAAATGTGTATTGCTTGCCTGGGTGACGGATACAGAGGGGCATGTGAGTGTGTGTAGAACCTAGCCTACTATAGAAAGATAAATATCGCAGTTGTTGCTCCACCCGCTTTTGCCTGTGTCTGTGTCTGCCACCAGCATGGAAAGCCCAGAAAGTCACCCAAAAGGACATGCAGTCCTTGGTCTGAGAACTCCCCCCGCCCCAGCAATATACAGCATGACAGTGTCCATAATTGCAACAAGAATATGTATGTTTCCCCCAGTCCAGAAATGGCTGTCCAAGTAGCAGGATGTTCAGTCTGACAAGTCAGTGCTTTCTCACTGAGTACCTGGTCCAGATGGCAGAGGCAGGCAGTGATGGAAGCCTCCCTCAAAGCCACAGGTATTTCAGTCACCGCTCTACAACCCAGTGTTGGTCCAGGCCCATTCAGAGCTTGTCTGAGGCCTGTAGGTGGGGGGAGTCTTGTCCACGAGATGTGCCACCGCGGCAGCACCACCTAATCTGATCTGACACTACACACTAGTACGCAGTAACTGTTAGTTTCTGTTTTGCCACTAAGCAGCTGCTTGGAATCACAGGACTCTTTTTACATTCCAGAGTCCTTCCAGACTGTTGGAAGTCTCACGGGAGACGGGAGATGGGATGTGACGTTAGTGGTTTCCTGTTTCCTTTGTTCCTTTGTTCAGTTGATCTCTGCTTTTTAGGAGAGAGGATGTCTTTTCTGTCTGCGTAGCTTAGAAATAAAACTCTTTGCAATGTAGCCCAAACCTCTCGTCTCTTTCCTGTGCTGGAAACTCTGCTGAAGAATGTGCCTGAGGCCTTATCAAAGGCTCAGGTCGTTAAACACGTCGGGAGGCGATTCTGAAGGACTTGGGGGAAGAAAATGAGCTTTATCAGCTTGGCCAAGCGGAGATCCCAACAGTAACACGGGTCCAAATTTTACTGTTGAAGCATTGCAGTGCATACAAACTGGCATGGGCATTTTGCCCATGGTTGTTAAGCCCATTAAGACCCCGGTCATTTGAGAGGCATGGGGTGTTCTTGACATGAAAACGTGAGTGGCTGCCTTCATGCTCTGCCTTTGCTTCTCCCTTACAGGCCAGGACTTTCCCATAAGATTCTGACCCTCTTGGACGATGCAGAGGGTGCTGTGGCAGCAAAGGTATTAGAAGTCTCCCCCCCACCCCACCCCCATTCTTTGGTATAATGAGTATCTCGTACAAAATATGTTTACTTGGGTATTAGGTCATTACTACTGCTTGAAATCTCAGTTGTTTAGTCTTCCCAGTTGTACAATTCCCATTAGCATTGCTGAGACTTAACAGCAAGTATCAAGAGGAGTACATAATAGAAACTAGACCAAAGGGAATGTGACCGGCTAGTTAATAGATGATTAGAACAGTGGAGCTTTAAGCTTGATTGTCCCTTGGCTATGTACATCACTGCGTTGTGACATACAGAGAGAGCGTCGCCTCCAGGGACAAGATTCAGAGCAGTTACTATAAACCTTCCTACTACAGAAGTTGAGGCTTTCTAATTAAGCAAATGGGAGGACTGGCAACTATGCTGCAAGCTGAGCTTGCATATTCAACAGTTTGCTAGTTAAAGCTGAGCTCCGTTTGTGGTGATACTGGCAATTACAGAGCTTAATGAAAAGATGCTTTATCATCTAATTCAAATATGCTGGAAAGTGGGGGACTTGCCACCAAATATTTGGCTGCTTAGTGTAAATAAGGTGGGTGGGGGTTGACCTGCAGTCCTGGACCTGTACCTAGACTCCAAGTCCCATCATTCCTGATTCTTGGCCATCTGCATAATCATCACTTAGCTTGCCCCCCCCCCGCCAGCTTAAATTTAGTGGTCAAATTCACACAATAGCAAGTTTTGAGTCTCTTACAATAGCTTCCGTTTGATATTTCATAGTGTTTCCTACAGTTATTGCAGCTAACAATGAAATATTTATATTATGATCAGGTATTTCCATCCAGAAATAGCCATGTTTTCTGGGTGATGAAATTTTGTACCTTTCAGAAACAATAATGAGATGTACTCTGATGTTCTGAGCTGCAAAGGGTTGCCAACTGGCCAGGGAAAGAACAGGCCTTTCATTTTCTTGTGCCTTTAACATAGGTTTGATATGCATACATCAGCAGGTGGTTTTTTTCTTCACATGAAACTAAAGTTTATCTCCTGCTAATTGCTGTTGGGGGACGCAGGTGGCGCTGTGGGTTAAACCACAGAGCCTAGGACTTGCTGATCAGAAGATTGGCGGTTTGAATCCCCGCGACGGGGTGAGCTCCCGTTGCTCGGTCCCAGCACCTGCCAACCTAGCAGTTTGAAAACACATCAAAGTGCAAGTAGATAAATAGGTACCGCTCCGGCGGGAAGGTAAACGGCGTTTCCGTGAGCTGCTCTGGTTCGCCAGAAGCGGCTTAGTCATGCTGGCCACATGACCTGGAAGCTGTACACCGGCTCCCTCGGCCAATAAAGCAAGATGAGTGCCGCAACTCCAGAGTCGGCCATGACTGGACCTAATGGTCAGGGGTCCCTTTACCTTTTCATTGTTCCCAGGAGGAAGGAATTCAAATGATGGCATCTCTAGAACTGTGGAAGAACGGACGCACACAGTTGGACATACCTCTGGAGTTCTAGAATAAACAAAAGCTCTACATTGCCATTTGATAACCTTATGAGAAATAGTTGAACAGCTACATTGTTCAACTCCTTGTAACATCAAGATATTATGCAATTTTTATGTTGCTGCTGCAGAAAGTGACATAAATTTAGCGGGTGGTGGTTTACTGTTTCCTGATCAAAGATGGAAGGAAAGGCAGGATACACAGAATACATAGAAAGCTGCTTCAGAAAGCTAGTCCATTTAGCCCAGAATTGTCTACACTGATTGGCAGTATCTCTCCAGGGTCTGAGGCAGAGGACATTCCAAGTTCTACCTGGAGGTCCTGGGCACTGAAGCTGGAACCTTTTTCACCTTTACAGTGCAGTTCCAACCAGGTTCATTACTTGGTAGTTAGATCCAGTGATTTAAGTTAAATTTTGTTTCACGGAAATAAACCTAGGTTTACAGCCTCAGAATGGAAAGGAAGGAAATATTTTCGCGGAGATGAGATCTATCAGTGGCTCTTTACCATAATACCAACAGGCAGGAACGGGGAACCTCTGGCCCTCCAGCTAAAGCAAATTTTACCTCTTTAAAAATCGGAATGAACCACTCATTTGTGAAAATGCTCTAAGGCTGCAGTCCTGTGTTCACTTACCAGGAAGCAAGTTCCGTTGAACATAACCTCTGGCAGTTGCTGCATCTTTAATTGTCAGTGATTTACTGATACTGCAATATGTTTTTGATTGTTTAAAATGAAGTTGTGAGCTTTGAGTATATTGCACAGAAAGCAAGCTATAAATGTATTAAATGCAAATAAACGTGCCTATGATCAGGAACAGAAAAATCTCTGTGTATATAAGGAAACCTGGGAGTTCTTGATGAAGCTAGTGCTGTAAGTTATTTCTCTCCTCTTACCACCATCTAGTGGGGAAGTAGAACATGTTCTTCTACAGTATACTGCAGGGAGGGAGAAGAAAATAACCTGAGTCATGTATCCAAATCTGACCAAAGAAATGTACTTCTGTGACAACCATAAGGGCTTTGATACATAAGTATTTCCAGCAGTCCTGCTCTCCTTTTATATAAACTGCTTGTTAACTTGATGCAAAGAAAACTGAGTCTTTGGAAATAGCAAGGACAGAAGAAGGGATTATTCTGTGGTTGTGTAATGGATGATGGGGGGGGGGATACAAAGCCATGGGCTCATGCTGCTGCTTAAGGGAACCTTTTGGATAGGAGAGAAATAAGCAGAAACAGAGATGGGTTATGGGTGCGAGGAAGAGGAAATGGAAATGAGGAAATGGAAGAGAGTGGTATCAAATAAAGAATAATAATATCTAAGATTTTTGTTGTGCTTTCAAGGGCTCAAAGCACTTCATATGCATTATTTTCCTGTTGTAATCCTCACAGCAAACCTGGGAGGCAAATCAGTGTTACGACTGCCCATGTTGTAGATGTCAGGGAGGGAAGCTAATAATAATAATAATAATAATAATTTATTTATACCTCGCCCATCTGGCTGGGTTTCCCCAGCCACTCTGGGTGGCTCCCAATCAAATATTAAAAACAAAATACAGTGGTACCTCAGGTTACATACGCTTCAGGTTACATACGCTTCAGGTTACAGACTCTGCTAACCCAGAAATCGTGCTTCAGGTTAAGAACTTTGCTTCAGGATGAGAACAGAAATTGTGCTCCGGCGGCGCGGCAGCAGCAGGAGGCCCCATTAGCTAAAGTGGTGCTTCAGGTTAAGAACAGTTTCTGGTTAAGAACGGACCTCCGGAACAAATTAAGTACTTAACCCGAGGTACCACTGTACAGGATTAAACATTAAAAACTTCCCTAAACAGGGCTGCCTTCAGATGTCTTTTAACAATAGGATAGTTGCCTATTTCCTTGACATCTGATGGGAGGGCGTTCCACAGGGCAGGCGCCACTACCGAGAAGGCCCTCTGCCTGGTTCCCTGTAACCTCACTTCTCGCAGTGAGGGAACTGCCAGAAGGCCCTCGGTGCTGGATTTCAGTGTGCGGGCTGAACGATGGGGCTGGAGACGCTCCTTCAGGTATACAGGACCGAGGCCGTTTAGGGCTTTAAACACTTTAAAAACACTTTGAATTGTGCTTGGAAACGTGCTGGGACCCAATCTCAGGACCAGTGTTATGTGGCCTTGGCAGCCGTTCCCAGTCACCAGCCTAGCTGCTGCATTCTGGATTAATTGCAGTTTCCGAGTCATCTTCAAAGGTAGCCCCACATAGAGCACATTGCAGTAGTCCAAGCGGGAGATAACTAGAGCATGTACCACTCTGGCGAGAGTGTGCTGAGAGTGTGCATTAGTGTGTGGTTTCCCTAAGGCCATGTAGCAAGTTCATGGCAGGAGAGTCAAACAGGGGACTTTCTGATTTGTAGATGAGCCTCAAACATCCATACTTGTCAGGTCATAATAATAATAATAATAATGTATTATTTATACCCCGCCCATCTGGCTGGGCCTCCCCAGCCACTCTGGGCGGCTTACATAAAAACCAAAAATACAGTAAAATATCACACGTTAAAAACTTCCCTGAACAGGGCTGCCTTAAGATGTCTTCTGAATGTCAGGTAGTTGTTTATCACTTTGACATCTGCTGGAAGGGCGTTCCACAGGGCGGGCGCCACTACCGAGAAGGTCCTCTGCCTGGTTCCCTGTAGCTTTGCTTCTCGCAATGAGGGAACCGCCAGAAGGCCCTCGGCGCTGGACCTCAGCGTCCGGGCAGAATGATGGGGGTGGAGACGCTCCTTCAGGTATACTGGACCGAGGCCGTTTAGGGCTTTAAAGGTCAGCACCAACACTTTGAATTGTGCTCGGAAACATACTGGGAACCAATGTAGGTCTTTCAAGACCGGTGTTATATGGTCTCGGCGGCCGCTCCCAGTCACCAGTCTAGCTGCCGCATTCTGGATTAGTTGTAGTTTCCGAGTCACCTTCAAAGGTAGCCCCACGTAGAGTGCATTGCAGTAGTCCAAGCGGGAGATAACCAGAGCATGCACCACTCTGGCGAGACAGTCCGCAGGCAGATAGGGTCTCAGCCTACGTACCAGATGGAGCTGGTAAACAGCTGCCCTGGACACAGATTTGACCTGTGCCTCCATGGACAGCTGTGAGTCCAAAATGACTCCCAGGCTGCGCACCTGGTCCTTCAGGGGCACAGTTACCCCATTCTGGACCAGGGAATCCTCCACACCTGCCCGCCTCCTGTCCCCCAAAAACAGTACTTCTGTCTTGTCAGGATTCAACCTCAATCTGTTAGCCGCCATCCATCCTCCAACCGCCTCCAGACACTCACACAGGACCTTCACCACCTTCACTGGTTCTGATTTAAAAGAGAGGTAGAGCTGGGTATCATCCGCATACTGATGGACACCCAGTCCAAACCCCCTGATGATCTCTCCCAGCGGCTGCATGTAGATGTTGAAAAGCATGGGGGAGAGGACAGAACCCTGAGGCACCCCACAAGTGAGAGCCCAGGGGTCTGAACACTCATCCCCCACCACCACTTTCTGAACACGGCCCAGGAGGAAGGAGCGGAACTACTGTATGACAGTGCCCCCAGCTCCCAGCCCCTCAAGACGGTCCAGAAGGACGGTCCAGGTCACACACACCTCTGCCACGAGTTCACTAGAGACAGGCCAGAACCCTTTGCTTCTCCTGAGGGGAGCAGGCTAGTCCATGGGGTGCATGATAGGTCTGCTGCACTTGTGCCCCCATTGATGGAGCGAGGTATGTAGATGAAAGTACAAGGAGTTCAGACCTAAATTTACTGCCCATCAGTTTCATACACTAAATATTTGTGTAGTAATCCTGAGTAGATTGCTGTTATGTCCACATCTGGAAAAGGTTTATGATACATAGAAACACCTCTGGCCAACTGGGCACAGACACCTGGTGCACTGCTGGAAACATCATATTAGCTGTAACACGGAGGTACTTTAATCCCCGTTGCTCTGTCCCTGCTCCTGCCAGCCTAGCAGTTTGAAAGCATGCCAGTGCAAGTAGATAAATAGGTACCACTGTGGTGGGAAGGTAAACAGTGTTTCCATGCACTTTAGCTTCTGTCACGGTGTTCCGTTGTGCCAAAAGCTGTTTAGTCCTGCTGGCTACATGACCTGGAAAGCTGTCTGTGGACAAATGCCGGCTCTCTCGGCCTGAAAGCAAGATGTGTGCCACAACCCCATAGTCACCTTTGATTGGACTTAACTGTCCAGGGGTCCTTTGCCTTTCTTTCTTTTTTACCTTTATAAGATGTGTGATCTTTGTTGTATATTTTGTTGTTTCTTCAGCTTGTAAACTACTTTGTGTATGGTAACATAGGAAGGCTGTATACTAAGTTAAAATGGAATGAAATGATATACGTTTCTAGTGTGTCGCTGTTGATATGCGGCTGCACACAAAGTTGACTTTGTGCTAGCACAAGCTGGAGTAGCCAAAAAAAATTCCAGTTCCATCTCCCGCTGCCCCAAGAGGTTGTTTCTGAGGACTAAGGGGTCCTCAGGAAAAGTATGGAAAGGCTGCAATAGGTAGAGGGATGCAGGAAAGAAGTGGTATTCAAGGCTTCCTGCTTCCTACAGTGGTAGTAGAACACAGCTGTAATGTCCAGTAGCTATTGCTAGCCTTCTCCATGAATTTGACTAACCTTCTTTTAAAGCCATCCCAATTGGTGGCCATAACTACCGTATTTTTCGCTCCATAAGACGCAGCTAGTTTTTAGACGAGGAAAACAAGAAAAAAAATATTCTGATCGAAACATACAGTGGATGTATGATTTTTGTGGTTCATGCTGTGGCCACAGACATGTGATCTGATGGTGAATTTGGGGTGACCCAATGTAAAAATCCTGAGGATCCATGGGCTTTTACATCCCCCCTCCCAGGCAGCCTCCGCTAGCCTCTTATCTCTCTCCCGATCCCACCGATCAGCTGCTTCCTTTCAGCACTCCCTTCCCTCATGTTTGCCTTAGTGTCTTTTCCTTAGCTGGAGCAGTTTTTTGCTCCTCTTTTTCTTCTAATTTCTCTCCTTATTGCTTTAGTCTTCCTGTTTCCCCCCTTTGCAAGTTTGATGTCTTTACCTCCCCCCTCCCAGGCAGCCTCCTTTATCTCTAGCTTCCCTTATCTCTCTCCCCGATCGGCAAACGATCAGCAGCTTTGTGTCAACACCCACTTCCCTCTTTCAAAAAAAAAAGAAAAAAGAAAAAAGCATGATCTGCCTTTTGCCCCTGGGCAGTTAGGCTCCAGGGACCACGCATTTGCTCCATAAGATGCACAGACATTTCCCCTTACTTTTGAGGGAGAAAAAAGTGTGTTTTATGGAGCAAAAAATACAGCACTTCTTGTGGAAGGGAATTGCATAGTTTTAACTATGTGCTGTGTGAAGATGTCCTTTCTTTTGACTGCCATGCGGCTTCCAACATTCATCTTCATTGGATGGCCTTGAGTTCTAGCATTATGAGAGGGACAGATACATCTCCCTTTCCTCTTTTCCCAGACCATGCATAATTGTAAACATCTGTGTCATGTCCCTTCTCGCTCCCCTTTTTGTTATGTACTGAAGTTCTCACCCTGGGCCAGCAGGGGGACACTGTAGATAATTATGCAAATAAGGGATCGAAAGTGACGTTCAGTGATTGGATAGTTTAAGAAAATTGTTACAGTTACGTTGTACTGGAGCTCTATATAAGCAGGTTGACTGAACCTTTCAGTTCAGTTCTGTTCTGGCCTATGAATAAACAAGAGCTGTTTGAAGAATCGCTGTGTCGTCTGATATGTTCGCCCACAACTTAACACTTTTCTCTAAACGAAAAGCCCCAAATGTTATAACCTTTATTCTAAGGTTATCTTGCTCATTTTGGCTGTTTAAGCTCTTTTATTGTAAATTGTCCTGTGTTTGATTTTATCACAGGCAGGGGATGGGATTTAAATGCCCAAGGGTTGTATTTGATGTTGTCCTTGCATGAGCGGTATGGACCTCTGCTCTTGCAAAGGTATTTTACCTACCTCTCCCCCCATGTACCCTGAAAAACTGCTCTGGGGAGTTGGGGGGTCTGGGCAGGGATCTGCAGGGTGGAGAAAAGAAAGATGAAATCCCATTGTGCAAGCAAGAGTCCATTCGTGAAACGTCGGATTCTCCCCGTAATAACTGAATAAAAGCACATTTGGCAAGTGACTGGAAAAAAGGGCAACTAAATAATTAAAGACTTAGAAGTCCCTGGTAGGGAAAAGTCAGTGGTGGGTGCCTGAACAAGAACTGAGCACAATTCTGCCACTGCTGCAAAGGCAAGCTCTCCTTTTAACACTCCCGCAACTGCTGCTAATGGGTCAACCTTCTGACAGGGAGAAACACTGTCAAAAGGCATACAGAAACGTTGGATAAGGGCTGTCAGATTGTTCGCATTATGAGGCCTCATTGAGAGGGGTTTCTTCTGGTAATATGCTTTGATTACACAGCTCAGACTGTGTTGACGGCTAACGAAATTATTTATTTAGATATATTAATGATTCATCCTACACTACTCTGCTGTTACAGGTTTTGTTTTTTTATCAACAGCACTGAAAACTACCTTTTCCTGCAGGCAGAAACAAAGCAGCTCTTAACTGTATATGTGACACCTATACGTAAGTGGTCATCATTATTAATTATCATCAGTCCCTTTGAATGGTGCAAGACAATGGCTTGGTTTGTTGTTGTTTAGTCATTTAGTCGTGTCTGACTCTTCGTGACCCCCTGGACCAGAGCACGCCAGGCACTCCTGTCTTCCACTGCCTCCCGCAGTTTGGTCAAACTCATGCTGGTAGCTTGTAGCAGACCATTTTTATAGTGGCAATCTAGTCTGCTCATAAAATTGTTTTTTAATGCCATAGTGTTGAATCTTTTGGTGTTTGAAGGACGAGCATAATTCATCAAAGGTTCATGTAGGGAATTCTAAAACTGGTTTTTTTTAAAAAACTTGACATGATCAATGTTACTCCTGGCAGTATTCAAGCTCATGAGGGTTATTCTTTGATCTAAGATAAATAACAAGACACTTCACAACTAAACACCACACCCACTTTTCCAAGTTGAGGCGATCCTATTTTCATGTGCTATGCAGAAACCAAGACTTCAATCCTGCAAAGACATACATGAAGACCTCACCTTATTTTTATCATAAAACAATGGGGGGCGGGGGCGGTTTACCTGATTTTGTTTGTCATGCCAGCCCCACTAAAAGCAATAACCCAAAGGTTAATGGGTCTACTCTGAGTATGACGCTGAGTATGGCATTGGATATCATAGAATCATTTAAATGTATGAGTTAGAAGGGTCCCAAATGGTTTAATCATAAGCTGCTTTGGGTGGGCATTTCCCAGAAAAGTGTCCTAGAGTTAAAAAAAAAAAAAGTGGCCTTTTAAAGAAAATTAATGATAAAAATAAATAAATTATAAAAATGTGATGGCAAAAGAGCTTGTTTTAAAGATGTAGCATTGCTGATTTGGTATATTTGAAGTACAATTTGCCCAAGGATACCTATCCTTAGAAAGTTCACATATTGACATGAATGTCAGTTAGGTAAAATGTGACAAAACCTAGGGAGAAAACACAGGTTTCCAGCTCCTTTATTACAAAGGTCAAAAGTTATAACAATTTCAATTATTCACATGAACGCAGCTGGTATGCACGGTTACACAGACACAGGACCATCTTTATTCCATGAGTGAAGCAACTTTCCACCTATTTTATTAGAGATAAGAATGTGCTTCTCATTTGTCACAGGTTTACATAGGACATAGCTCATTTGTAAACAGGTTTACATAGGACATAGCACCGGAGTTCAGTCCCCTGCGCAAGCTTATGCAACTTTCCTTTGACTTTGGAAAGAGCTCTGTTGTGATTATGCTTAACCCGAAAGGCTGTCATTCAGTGCAACAGAGCTTTTGCAGCTCAAAAGTGACTAGCAGCCCAGTTTCATTACATTTCACATACAAAAATATCACTGGTAACCTGAAAACTCAATGGGCTTGATACATGACCATTATACTGAATTACTGCATATTCAGGTATTAGCATTATACACACACACAAAAAAAACTTAAACCATGGATGTATCATTTCACCACTCTCTTACACACTTCTCAAGAACTCCACCACTGCTGTTGACTGTAAGAGTCGTTTCAGAGACTGGGAAACAGGAAAACAACATCTCACAGGATAGGAAAGGTTTTACAAGATCCAGCAATCACACTCTCCTTACCCCCTCCCCTGGAACAACCAGCTTGATTAGGGCTGTGTGACTATTGTGGTACCAGATGTACCATCATTGGGAATTTGCATTCTTCCTGTGTGCCATGGTAGAAAGAGATTACTAGGAAGAGGTAGGTGGGTAGGTGTATTGAAGTTTATGGCACGTGGCAGGCAGGCCACATTGAAGCACCTACTAACTAGGGAGAAGGAGCACAGTGATTTAAACAAAAAGCACAAGAAGCTGTCACCAACATATTGCAGCATGGGATAAACATAGCTAGGAGCCTTCAGATAGGGTTGCCATACGTCCTCTTTTTCTAGGACAATGGCCTCTCTTTCATGGGTATGTAAAATGAGAGTTCATCATAGCGATCCATACTTAAAAGCAGAAGTTGGCAAATGTGTCCTCCTTTTTTGCTCTTCAAAATATGGCAACCCTAAATTCAGACCTCGATGGACACACCTCCAGTGTTCATTATAGCGAAGGTGTGGGAACAGTCAGATTGGGGAAGAGGATAAATGTCAAAATCCCAGTAACGCTGATGTTACGCCCATGATCTGGAACACATTCACTTGGAAACAAGTCCCATCGATTTCAAAATAAGCTTATCCCCAAGTGAGTGTGTGCTTTGAAGTCTCATTTGTCAAACAAAAGCATCTATACAGAGCGCCTCTGTTAAGGCTTTGCACTGGTCTGAAGATAGGTTCTTTCAGCCAAGAGATTGTTCTTTCGCCTCTGCCTCACTTTGCTTCAGAAGAAGGTTTCTTTGTTGATCCACATGAGACTGCGGGTCTCGTTCGGCTTGCACTCATACTCAATGCAGGCAAAGCTGTTTCCCCACTGACAGTGGTCTCGCTTGTGGTAGTTGTAGAATTTGACTTGCCAGACTGTTTCAAAAGCGCCGATGTCAGTGACCTGGAGAGAGCAAACCCAATTCACTTCTTGTTAAGAGCTAGAAAAACCATCATCATCATCATCATTATTACTGTTATTTTATTATAAGAACTTTAGAGAGCCAGTGTGGCGTAGTGGTTAAGAGCGGTAGACTCATAATCTGGGGAACCGGGTTCGCGTCTCCTGATGGGTGACCATGGGCTAGTCACACTTCTTTGAAGTCTCTCAGCCCCACTCACATCACAGAGTGTTTGTTGTGGGGGAGGAAGGGAAAGGAGAATGTTAGCCGCTTTGAGACTTCTTCGGGTAGTGATAAAGCGGGATATCAAATCCAAACTACTATTTATAGAAGGACAGAGTGAGAAAAATAAAGAAAAAGTGAGACTGAATGAAAAAATGGAAAATACAGTATTTTTTCTTTTTCTTAAAGAGCTGCAAAATCGGCACGACTGCAGATTCAGAGGTTCTGTGAATACAGTGGTGCCTCGCAAGACGAAAAGAATCCGTTTCGCGATTCTCTTCATCTAGCGGTTTTTTCATCTTGCGAAGCAAGCCCATTGACGGCTTAGCGGATTAGCGCTATTAGCGGCTTTTAGCAGCTTATCAGCTTAGCGGATAAGCAGATAAGCGGTTTAGCGGCTTAGAAAAAGGGGGGGGGGAGGGAAAAAAAGTCGGAAAAACTCGCAAGACATTTAGTCTTGCGAAGCAAGCCCATAGGGAAATTCGTTTTGCAAAGCGCCTCCAAAACGGAAAACCCTTTCGTCTAGCGGGTTTTCCGTCTTGCGAGGCATTCGTCTTGCGGGGCACCACTGTACCCTGTAGCCTGACAAACACTAACCTAAACAACTGTATCAGAATTAACAGAGTTGCTGCACATTAAATAAAATAAGTTCTTTGAAATAAAGCTTTCGCAGGACAGTGCTCGCTTAACTCTGTGGCATGAATAGCAACACATCCCTATGCATGTCTAATCAGAAACAAAATAGATTGGAAAGAGAAGTTGCTGAATTGAAACTTATTACCAAACTTAAGGGACGCAGGTGGCGCTGTGGGTTAAACCACAGAGCCTAGGACTTGCTGATCAGAAGGTCGGCGGTTCGAATCCCCACGATGGGGTGAGCTCCCGTTGCTCAGTTCCAGCTCCTGCCAACCTACCTAGTTCGAAAGCACGTCAAAAGTGCAAGTAGATAAATAGGTACCACTCTGGTGGGAAGGTAAATGGCACTTCCATGCGCTGCTCTAGTTCGCCAGTAGCAGCTTAGTCATGCTGGCCACATGACCCGGAAGCTGTACGCCGGCTCCCTCGGCCAATAAAGCAAGATGAGCGCCGCAACCCCAGAGTCGGTCAATTCTGTGACAGATATTTATGCCAAAACAAAGTCAAATCTGGCTTGATTCCACAACAACTTATATTGGGCATGAAGACGCTTTAAAAATTGTGATAGCTGAAAAACCACACACAAAGTCACCCCTCTAGGATCAGACACCACTTACCATATGGACCTGCAGGTGGGCCAATTACCAGACTATTGTAAGGGAAGACAAGCGTATCCAGATACGTGGATGTGCTTAATCTGCTGACTGCAACTGCTTTTAAAGCATTTTGGTTAATTTTTAAACTGATTTTTTTGATAATTCAGATATTTCTTATAAACCACTTGCAGGGTATGTTACAATCAAGCTGTACTGTATATAAATTTTGCTAAATAATAAAGTAATAGTACATCTAAATTCTCTTACGAAAGAAAACTGAATTCTCCCAGCTGAATAAGTTACAAATTAAGGAAACTTGCACATGGGTCTCAGGCTAGCACTTGGAAGACCAGGGTTCAAATTCCCCCCTCAGCCATGATGCTAACTGGGTGACCTTAGGCCAGTCATAGGCTCTCAGTCTAACCTGCCTGACAGAGTTGTTGCAAGCATAAAATGTGGCAGGGCTGAAACTAGACTTTCTGTCACCCAGGGCAAAGACCCAGTTCAGCACCTCCCCCCACGTGTGCTTGCACACACACACACACACACACACACAACTCAACACATTTGTTCATAAAGGGCATAAAAAGTAGTTAAAGGCTGGAGAAGTCTCTGCAAATAGTAGAACTGTCTGTGGCTTTCATTCAACCTTAAGTAGATCTCCTCAGAGTGTAATAGATCATTTGAGGAATTCTAAGACTGTATGACCAAAGGGAAAATGAAAAAGTAAGAGTAAATGGAAAGGGTTTGCACAGAAGAACATGACTTTAAAATACCTGGGTGTGTTTGTCTAACTTATCCTGTTTTCCTAAGATCCTGTTGGGGGGGTTATGGGGCTGGGACTCCCTGTTAGCTTGATTGTCAAGCAATTATTCCCTGTTTACCTGGCTTTTTTTTAATATTCTCTTTTTTTTATTAAAGATTTTCTTGTTTTACAGAAGTATGTGTAATGTCTCTCGTATTTTTTCATGTAACATTTTTACAAATCAGTTTCATTTGTTGATACATTAGTGGTTTACCTGGCTTTTGACTCATTGAATGCTCTGTAAATGAAGGATTAAGATGAAATGGTTATCTGTTGTCTCTAGGAGCCACAGGTCCACTCCACACCCCCCCTTGCTGACAGGTGGGAAGCCTGGTGCCCTTGGGAAAGGGTCAGGGGTAGAGATACTGACTGCCCCCCCCCATTGGCTACAGCCCTGAATGGGAGCAGGAAAGTCCATGTCCACAATCTTGAGCAGAGGAAAGGTGGGATATAAATGTAATAAAATATATTTTGGACTGTGACTAAGTTTTATTCAAAGTAGATGCATCAAAATTAATGAACAGGGCTATGTTAAGTCCATTAATTTCAATGGGACTACTCTCAGTAAAAGGGACGCGGGTGGCACTGTGGGTTAAACCACAGAGCCTAGGACTTGCCGATCAGAAGGTTGGCAGTTCGAATCCCCGCGACGGGGGGAGCTCCCGTTGCTCGGTCCCTGCTCCTGCCAACCTAGCAGTTCGAAAGCACATCAAAGTGCAAGTAGATAAATAGGTACTACTCCGGTGGGAAGGTAAACGGCGTTTCCATGCGCTGCTCTGGTTCGCCAGAAGCGGCTTAGTCATGCTGGCCACATGACCTGGAAGCTGTACACCGGCTCCCTTGGCCAATAAAGTGAGATGAGCGCCGCAACCCCAGAGTCGGCCACAACTGGTCAGGGGTACCTTTACCTTTACCTTACTCTCAGTAAAGCCCCACCCTAACTACCATAAATCTTGTTCTATATTTCAGCTGCAATTGCCCATGTGTTTTCTAGTACAGGACCAGCCTAATACATTTTGCTGCAAATTGCCCCTGCATTTCCCCAGTCAAGATGCACAGTAGACAAGACTGGCCTGCACCATAGACAGAAAAACTCATGAGAAAACTCTTTCCTTTCCTTCCAGAAGTATAAATATAATAATAAACTAAACTATTCACTTCCCTTTCATAACACTACGCTCCATGCTTCTACAGAACTGTGGCAAAACCACAACCCTACTGCAACCCCAATGAATTTCCACCCCTTCACCTCTTAGTTTTTTCACCTACAATTATGTCTCTTGCATTAGCATATAAAGTAGAACCTGGTACAACTGGTTGCACAAATAAAATGCACAGCAGGGGAAACATCCGCAAGAAATTAGCTTCCTTCAAAAATACACCGAGGCAGTGACCACCAATATAGTTTTGAAATAACTTCATTTATGCCCACTGAAAATGATGACCTGTTATGACTTGAACTACTGCAATGCACTCTGTGTGGGGCTACCTTTGAAAGTGACTCACAAAATACAACTAATTCAGAATTTGGCTGCTAGGCTGGTGACTGGGAGCAGCCACTAGGACCATGTAACAGTAGTCTTAAAGGATCTACACTGCCTTCCTGTACGTTTCCGAGCACAATTCAAAGTGTTGGTGCTAACCTTTAAAGCCATAAACGGCCTTGGCCCAGTATACCTGAAGGAGCATCTCCAACTCTATCGTCTAGCCTGGACACTGAGGTCCAGCTCCGAGGGTCTTCTGGTGGTTCCCCCACTTTGAGAAGTGAAGTTTCAGGGCATCAGGCAAAGGACCTTCTTGGTAGTGGCGCTGACCCTTTGGAATGCCCTCTCATCAGATGTCAAGGAGATAAAGTATACAGCTATTAGAAGACATCTGATGGCAGCCCTGTTTGGGAAAGTGTTTAATGGATGATGTTTCGTTATGTTTTTTATATTCTGTTGGAAGCTGTCCAGAATGGCTGGAGCAACCCAGGCAGATGGGTGGGGTATAAGTAATAAACCATTATTATTGTTGTTATTATGATTATGATTAGGCCAGGAGCACTGGAAAACGGAAACTGTAAATCACAACTGACAAAGACTTGTTGCAGCTACATTCGACTTGCTTAAATCAAAAGGTTTTGAAAGATGGGGAGGACAGAGAGAGAACTGAAAGCAGTTGGTCATGTTATTACTGACAGCTAATCTTTGTCAAGTGCCTTCATTCCAATGATCAAGAGCTTTGCTCATCTAAATGCATCTAAGATTTTCCAGACCAGTGATTATTGTGAGAAAATTCCAGGATGACTTTTCAGCCTAGTCAAAATCAGAAGCTTCGGAGTCTCACCTAACAGACATGAAAGGGGGGGGGGCTTGCTTGTTATTAGATTATATAGTGGCCCCAGGGTACGCTTCTGACAGAATAACAGGAGAGAGAGGTCTCTGTCCCAAGGAACTTACAAATGAAATTAGCAACTGTTAGCCTCACAAGAAGAGAATGGTAGAAAAGGGGAGGCAAGGGTTAACCAGGATGCACATGGCTCTGCCCACATTTCCAACTGTAAACCCTATGAGCTGAACTTGATGGTAAAAAAAACAACTCAAAGCAGTTTACAAAAGATAAAACAGCAGAATCGAGAAACAATTGCAACTACCGTATTGACCCGAATATAAGCTGCACATGAATATAAGCCGCACGTTTAAAATTGGAGGTGGGGAGAAAAAAAGGAAAAATACCCAAATATAAGCCACTCCATTCGTTGCTGCTTCTGGCTGCATACTGGGGAGGGGGGGGGCGTGCTGCGTTTCCGTCGGCCTTTCCCCTTCCTCGCTCTCTCCCTTCCCGGCCTTGGGGGAGAGGATGGGGGGCTACATGTGGGGAGGGCCCCCGCTTTGCTGCGCCCCTGCTGCTGTTTGCCCTGTGCTCCTGGCCGCATACCATAAGGTCACAAATATAAGCCGCACTTCAACTTTTCACCGTCAGAATTTGGGGGGAAAGTGAGGCTTATATTCCGGTCAGTATAGTAATAGAGATTAAAATTAACAAAACTTTTAAAGCATCTGGGTAGGATTGTCTAAACAGGAATGTTTTTAGCAGGTGCCCAAATGACTGCTGTGAAGGTTCTCAATAGGCAGGGAGTTCCAAAGTGCAAATGCTGCCGCACCGAATGTCTGATTTGCACGATAAGCCTCCCACTGACAGCATAAACCAGGGACCTCTGACCTTTTTGGACCCGGAGGCACATTTGGAAATTTAAGAACTGTCACAGGCACACAGAACACCCATTTCACAGAGGATGCTCATCTCCAGGCAGGCAAAGCACCTATGCTCCCCCCAAATAAGAACATAGATAAAACAGGCAACCAAACCTCTCCCAAAGCCCACAGCTTTAAAAAATGGAAGGAGCACAGGGCCTTGGTGGGGGCAGTCGAAGATGTCTGAAGATGCTGTGGTGGTGCCCACGGGTGCCACGTTGGGGAACCCAGGCTGAAGATGAGTGAAGGAATAATTGCTTAGGCATGCCAGAGATGTTTGCAATCAGAACATCTGTTCATAGGAGATTTTCAGGGATCTTACGTAACAGCTAGGCTTTCAGCTCCTGTGCAAGGCAGCAATGCAATGCTTATTTGAGCCCAACTCCCAAACCATGATGTTTCTGCCACTACAGATATGTTAACATCGGTCCAAGGCTGGAACTCTGCTGTGTCATCTGCTCTCAGGCTTGCCAGGTCAGGGTTCTTCCTGCAGAGGTGCGCCCTGTGCCTTTACCACAAAACTGCACAAAGCAATGATGCCAGGAAGGAAAACCTAGACTTGCAAGGTACTGGTTTTTACACGTCTCCTGCCTGTGTGAGTTGTTACCACACATGGTAGCTGTTCCATTCTCCTGGTCTTACTACACAGGCTGCTCAGCAATCGTCATGGTTTATATGCATACACCTTGCAGTTTGTGGCCCAGTTCTGAAAGGTGGTCTCCGTTTCACAGTTATAAGAATGCAAGGCTTATGAGATGCAGAAGCTCTTAACAGAGAAGGAAAATAAGTGATCTTATAAAGGTGTTCACAGCTAACAGAGATGCAGATGGCTTGCAAAATGGAAAGGGCTTTACTCTGGAGTGTGTGGGTATTACAGCTAAATATGATAGATGATATAAATAACAAACAACACCTTGGAGCTGATGTGTTGACAGAGGGTGCAATAAGCTGAAAAATGCAACTCAGAGGGATTAAATAACTTAAAGGGGCACAGTTTGGCCAGATTTGGTAGCTTTCGCTATGTGTCTGTATGGCAGAGATTGCTCTTTCAGTGGGGCGAGATGGGTGAACATAAATCCTACACAGGTTAAAGGTAAAGGTAAAGGGAACCCTGACTGTTAGGTCCAGTCGTGACTGACTCTGGAGTTGCAGCGCCTACCTCGCTTTATTGGCTGAGGGAGCCGGCGTACAGCTTCCGGGTCATGTGGCCAGCAGGACTAAGCCACTTCTGGCGAACCAGAGCAGCGCATGGAAATGCCATTTACCTTCCCGCTGGAGCGGTACCTATTTATCTACTTGCACATGACATGCTTTCGAACTGCTAGGTTGGCAGGAGCAGGGACCAGCAATGGGAGCTCACCCTGTCGCGGGGATTCGAACCGCCGACCTTCTGATCAGCAAGTCCTAGGCTCTGTGGTTTAACCCACAGTGCCACACAACTTACATTGCTGCAATAGCACAATACAGCAGTAAAAGATTCCTTGCACCTCACCACCAAGGATGGCAGGGGAAAGCAAAAGTTGTAATCCTTTGCTCTGGATTCAAGAACCCTAAATGGAATCTCCCAGTAAAGATAAAGAGATGGTGGAAAACATGGGAAATGCTAGCATGTTAATGGTCAGCCACAGCTAATTCTGAGTGTTTTAGCCAAGGACGCATATCTTTAAACTAATGCCCAAGCCAGAAGAAGCCAACCTGGTTCCCTCTAGAAAATGTTGGACTCCTGTCAGTACCGGCCTGCATTGTGCTTGCCTCTGAATGGCCCAGTTTTGCTGCAAGAATATGTCTAGTCACGAATGACCATGTGTCGCTCCTTAAACCTCAGGTGAACTGGAGCGATGAATGGGTCAGCTGAGGTCATGGGCTCTGCAGAGTAATGGCCAGTCAGCCTTTGGAGCTTTACGCTGTCACAGATGCTTAAAAAGACAGAAGTCCAAGGTAAAGGGGAATTACAACAGACAGTGCTATGTTCTTAAGTGCAATACCTTTTAAACAGACCAGAATGCACTGCCCGTGCCCAGACAACATCACTTATGCTACCCCACACCCAAAAACACACACTACCTGTATGTTGATTTGTATGGGCTGCCTCTCGCCACTTTTAGTGTGAGTTACACCTTCTGTATCGTAGATTCCAGTGTAGGTAACAGCTTGGGGGTCTCTCGACTTCTCTTCCAGGGGGAACGTTACTCCCCCTATACCCATAGTCCTGAAAGAGTAGTTAATATTCTTAGCAAGCCTCTCTTCCTAATGTGGAGAGAGAAAGTAAGGTTTACAAGCAAACATCTGCCATGATTATAACCAGCTCCCTTTAGTTTTCTGTCCATATATCAGAATGTAACAGAGAAGGGAAGGCAGAACAAATGCCATGCTATTGCCATTCATTACAGTGCGCGGGGGGGGGGGGGGGGGAGAGACATACAATGGACAGATACTCTCAAGAAACAAAGAAGTATTTAGTTCCACCACTTTCTGTTCAGGAGGCCATCAAAGAAGATGTGTCTCTTCCACATGAGGACCAGAGGGTGGCAACACAAGAACAGGCCTTTTCTGCAGTGGCTCCGTTTGTGGAATGCTCTACCTGGTGGAATGCTTGCCTGGTACCTTCATTATACATCTTTAGGCTCCCAGGCCTTTGAATGATTCACATTCTATGTCCTTTTAAATGTCCTTGCGGGAGAGAGGGTTATGGGTTTGTTTTGTTTTTTGCATTTTTATTTTGTATTTTATGCTGTGAACTGCCCTGAGATAAATAATCATATTCTCTCCACCCCAAGGGATGCCCTAAAAATATGCTGGAGACTCTTTTTTGCAGAAGTGCAGCAATAATGTGTCAAGTGAGGTTTATGGCCTTGGTTCAAAGAGAGCACAGTGCAAGGCGTGTGTCTGGTGCAAACACCATTCCTTGCTTTGAAAGGGAGGAAAACAAGCAAGGAGTTTGTCAGTCCTTAGATAAAACATGTGATCATGTATATGCACATTTAAACTCACTTAGGAGCATAGCACCACCATGGAATAAAATGGACCTTCTGCTGCCTGATGCTACTCAGAAGCAATTCTTATTTAATTCAATGGGTTCTGCTTCCAGCTACAGTGGCGGACTTTGGGCTTTCAAATTTCAACAGCACCAAAATTCGGTGGCCCTTGCCTTCCATTCCAAGTCATTGTTGTGCCGCCCCCTGCAGCACCCTCTTGGCTCAGCACCTAGTGCAGGTGAACCAGTAGCACTCCCCTAGATCCACCTCTGCCAGGTAAGTGGGGAAAGGTTTGCAACTTCACTTATGGAGCTCCTAAGCTCCATTTCACTGTATAGAAGGTAATACCTTCTTAAAGTAAAAAGGAAAGGAAAGGGGGGGAACCTCAGACTTTGGGGCCCATTAGCTTGCTGCATTTTAGCTTGCTGATTCAGTTAGTTAGTTATTAAATTTGTACACTGCCCTTCATCCAAAGATTGCAGTTCACAACAAAATGAGAATGCAAAATGAAACAAAAACAACCCACTAACCCCAACCTCCCCTCCATTTAAAAGGGCATAGAATGCTAGTCAAAGGCCTGGTTATAGACAAACATTTTCACATTCCACAAACGGGGTCACCCTCCCAGCCTCTCAAGGAGGGGGCAAAGAAGAAGGGTCTCAGATGATGATGATGATAGCAGGGTCTGGGTTGGAGAGAGACTTCTTTGGATGCTGTGGCACTTATTGCTTTACGGTCCTGATTTTAATGAATTCGTCTTTGACATTACCCTAATACCCCCACCCCACCCCCCAAAAACCCGTTTGAATGGAAGGCAGAAAATGAATGTTTTAAATAAATGTCTCGCTGGCAAACGCGCCCCCCTTACAAATTCCGAAGTAAAGGATGCTGCAGAGACCAGGATCAGTCCCCTGGAGGTCCAGGAGTCAACCCTAGGCCCATTTGCTGCTGCCCCTCCTCACCACCTGCAGCTCTGCACGAGGTCACCGGGCGGGGGACAGGCGGTGTCCCCTGATTCCAGAAGCCCTGGATCCGCCCTGCTTCCAAGACACCCCTAGAGGATGCGCGCAGGAGGGGAGGCCGGTTACATAAGCAAAGCCGGAGCAAGGACGCCGGGCAGATCCGCTCCATTGTCCCCCGCATCCCCTATGCGTCGCCCTCCTCCGGTCTCCAGCGCCGCACCTCGCCGGGCCTTCGAGCCGAGCCTCTCCAGCCCCTTCCCTGCACCCGCACCGGCGCTTTTCTGCTGGCAGGGAGCGGGCCGTTTGCCTGCAAGGCTGGCCTTCGCTAGCAGGCTGCTGGGCGCTTTATTCCTCGGGCGCAACGCACCAAGGGAGCTCGGTTCCTTTTTTTGCCAAGGTCCCCTTGGCGCTGCGGGTCCAGCTGGCCGCTGTGCGGGGTCAGAGATAAGCGCAGAGATGCCGAAAGGAAATCCTAAGAATGGGGATAAAGATGGAAGCCTGTCCCTTTGCCAGGGAACAAATCTGGGCGGGCAGGCGCGCTGCAAGAAGCAGAAGCTGCTCTGGGGAGGGAAAGGTGAGCAAGGCAGGTGGGTCCCACTTACGTGGCCTGGATGGCTCCGGGCTTAATGGCCACCTCGACTTTGTACTTGGCCCCCGTGAGCAGCTTGATGGTCCGGTTCTGCCCGAACCTCTGGCCGTCCACCTTGAAGTAGACGGGCCCGTCGTTGGGCTGGATCTTGAGCGAGATCTTGATGCGCACCACGGTGGGCACCTCGGCCATGGCTGCGTCTTTGCGCTCCGCTCCTTCGGCGAGGATGGAGGCGCCAAGGGAAGAGGAGAGGGAGAAGGAGGGCAGGATCTTCCCCCCCGGATCCCCCTCGCCACGAATGACGACGGAGGCCCGCTACACCCCCACCCCACCCCCCTCCCGCGCGGGGGCGCGCTCGGGGGCGGACGGAAAGAGCGGCGGGGCGGGCGGAGCGCGCGCGCGCGCGCCGCTGGGTCTGTGCGCAAGGCGAGGCGCGGAAGTTAATCCCCGCTGGCCTGATTCTGGGCCGCCCCCGAGCCAAGCCGGGCCCCTCCCCGAGGACTCGGTCAGACGCGGCCAGCGGAGAAGGGAAACCCCCCCGAGCGCCTCGCGGGTGGGGCTGCTGGCTATTCTTTTTTACGAAAATCACTGCGAAGGGGGGCTCTGGCTCGGATTTAATCGCTCCGGGTGGAATCAGCTGTCTGCCGAGCATCTTCTCTCGGGGTGGCACCACGAAGGAGCTGGACTTTGGGTACCGCAGATTGATAGTTGGAAGGGACCCCGAGGGTCATCTAGTCCAACCCCCGGCAAGGCAGGAATCTCAACTCGATCATACATCCAGAGGTGGACTTTGGGAATATGGTGCCGTGAGCAAGGATGGCGCCCCCTCCCTAAATATTTCTGATTTTCAACAATTCACTTCTGTACAGTTGCTTTCTTAGATCTTCTCAGTAGGTGCCCAAATAAATACAGTGGTACCTTGGGTTACATACGCTTCAGGTTACAGACTCCGCTAACCCAGAAATAGTACCTCGGGTTAAGAACTTTGCTTCAGGATGAGAACAGAAATCGTTCTCCGGCGGCGTGGCAGCAGCGGGAGGCCCCATTAGCTAAAGTGGTGCTTCAGGTTAAGAACAGTTTCAGCTTAAGAACGGACCTCCGGAATGAATTAAGTTCTTAACCCGAGGTACCACTGTATAGGTTTTATTATGATCTTCCATACTTGCTGGATGGGTTTTGATGCTGGGTGTCATCAATGTTACCTCTCTCCTTAGGTCCCAGCAAGGTAGTGAGGTCAAGGTGTCTGAAGTTGGTGGTGATAGACTGGATGAGGCCTAACAAACTGAAAGTTAATTCAGATTGGTTGGTGGGAAGCAATCTGGTTGATCTAGGATCAAGTGCTGAGCCTATTCTGGATGGGGTTCCCTGCACCCATCCTTGAAAGAGAAGATTTGCACCTTGAAGGTGCTTGTGAGTTTGGCTATTACAGGATGAACCAAAGGTAGCAGCGGCCAGTAGTTTTGCCTACTACACCAGTTGAACGAACTTTTAGCCACAGAGATGCAGGCCACAGGAACCTCAAAATTTGTTGTTGTTGTTTAGTCGTTTAGTCATGTCCAACTCTTCGTGACCCCCTGGACCAGAGCACGCCAGGCACCCCTGTCTTCCACTGCCTCCCACAGTTTGGTCAGACTCATGTTTGTAGCTTCGAGAACACTGTCCAACCATCTCGTCCTCTGTCGTCCCCTTCTCCTTGTGCCCTCCATCTTTCCCAACATCAGGGTCTTTTCCAGGGAGTCTTCTCTTCTCATGAGGTGGCCAAAGTATTGGAGCCTCAGCTTCATGATCTGTCCTTCCAGTGAGCACTCAGGGCTGATTTCCTTCAGAATGGATAGGTTTGATCTTCTTGCAGTCTCCTCCAGCACCATAATTCAAAAGCATCAATTCTTCGGCGATCAGCCTTCTTGATGGTCCAGCTCTCACTTCCGTACATCACTACTGGGAAAACCATAGCTTTAACTATACGGACCTTTGTTGGCAAGGTGATGTCTCTGCTTTTTAAGACGCTGTCTAGGTTTGCCATCGCCTTTCTCCCAAGGAGCAGGCGTCTTTTAATTTCGTGACTGCTGTCACCATCTGCAGTGATCATGGAGCCCAAGAAAGTAAAATCTCTCACTGCCTCCATTTCTTTCCCTTCTATTTGCCAGGAGATGATGGGCCCAGTGGCCATGATCTTCGTTTTTTTGATGTTGAGCTTCAGAACATATTTTGCGCTCTCCTCTTCCACCCTCATTAGACTACTGCAATGCATTCCACATGGGGCTGCCTTGGAAGAGTGGTCAGGATGCGCAACTCGTCCAAAATATGACAACAAGGTTCTTGATGGGCTTCTAGTTTGTATCTCACACATCTGAATCGCTTACCGGCTTGTGTCCGGGCCTTATTGAAAGTGCTGTTTTGACTTTCAGAGCCTGAAATGGTCTGGAACTAAGCTATTGGGGGAAAGGGTGTCTTCTTACATGTTCCCCTACTTACACCATCTTGGGTTACTTACTTTGCTGACACATGGACAGTGAGAGCCACATTACGGGCTTTCTCTGTGGGATTCCTTTTGTAGGAGGAGGCCTCTGGCTGATCCTTGTGAATTTTTGAGGGCAGCCAAAGCTTTCACATTTAGGAAAGCTTTCATACTGCTGGATAAGAAGAGCCAGTGTGGTGTAGTGGCTAAGAGCGGTAGTCTCGTAATCTGGTGAACCGGGTTCGCTTCCCCGCTCCTCCACATGCAGCTGCTGGGTGACCTTGGGCTAGTCACACTTCTTTGAATTCTCTCAGCCTCACTCACCTCACAGAGTGTTTGTTGTGGGGGAGGAAGGGAAAGGAGAACGTTAGCCGCTTTGAGACTCCTTAGGGTAGTGATAAAGCGGGATATCAAACCCAAACTCTTCTTCTTCCTTTCGTCTTGCTTTATCTTGTTTGATACTAGTGAATGATATGTTACTTGTCAGCTCTGATTGTTGTTTTCTTTGTGTATAATTTGCCAGCTGCTGCAAGAACCATGTACTAAGCATGCAGGATATACATGTCACGCTCAGGGACAAGCGTCCCAGTTATAGAAGATCTAAGCCATGGGTAGGCAAACTAAGGCCCGGGGGCCAGATTCGGCCCAACCGCCTTCTAAATTTGGCCCGCGGACAGTCCTGGAATCAGCATGTTTTTACATGAGTAATAATAATAAAAAAAATTATTTATACCTTGCCCTCCCCAGCCAAGGCTGGGCTCAGGTGGCTAACAAGTAATAATAAAAACAAGTTGAATGAATACAACTTAAAAACAAGATTAAAATACAACATTAAAATACTGAAACAGTAAAATGTTAAATGCAGCCTCATCACAGGAGGAGAAAGGAAAAAGAAAGAGGGGGAGGGAATCAAATTGATTCCAAGCCAAAGGCCCTGCGGAAAGAAATCAGATCCTGCAGGGCCCTGGTCTCATGAGACAGAGCGTTCCACCAGGCCGGAGCCAGTGTTGAAAATGCCCTGGCTCTGGTTGAAGCTAATCTAACTTCCTTAGGGCCCGGTACCACTAGGGTGTTGCTATTTATGGACCTTGAGGCTCTCCGTGGGGCATACCGGGAGAGGCGGTCCCGTAGGTACAAGGGTCCTAGGCCGTGAAGGGCTTTAAAGGTCAAAAGCAGCACCTTAAATCTGACCCTGTACTCCACCGGGAGCCAGTGCAGCTGGAAAAGCACTGGGTGAATATGCTCCCATGGCAGAGACCCCGTGAGGAGCCTCGCTGCAGCATTCTGCACCCGCTGGAGTTTCTGGGAGTTTCTGAGTAGAATGTGTCCTTTTATTTAAAATGCATCTCTGGGTTATTTGGGAGGGCTGACTGGTGTTTTTACATGAGTAGAATATGTGCTTTTATTTAAAATGCATCTCTGGGTTATTTGTGGGGCATAGGTATTCGTTCATCCCCCCCCCCCAAAAAAAAAATATAGTACAGCCCTCCACAAGGTCTGAGGGGCAGTGGACCAGCCCCCTGCTGAAAAAGTTTGCTGATCCCTGATCTAAGCCTTCACCAAAGTACTCATCAGTGTGGGGAGGGTTGCAGATGCAGCCCAGTCCAAGCAAACCAACGTCAAGCCAAGTCCAAGTCTAAGTCCAAACATGATCCAGAGACAAGGCCAGGGCGACAGTCTAAGGTTAACATCACAGGGAGGTTAGGCCAGATACAACACTGCAAGGCAGGGAAACCAGCACCAGGAACTAGCCACCAAAGACTTCTTTGTTTCCACAAACTGGAAGACTCAGGAGGGGAAGCCTTATGTACTTTGGGCTCCTAAATCACACCCTAACCACATCCGCTGGCAGTGAAGGAGTATTAGGGACGCCCTTACTCATGAATAGTTGCAGTTGCTCAAAAGCAGACCGGCTCTGGGTTTGTAGACAGATATCATGCCCAGAGGGACACGGGTGGCACTGTGGGTTAAACCACAGAGCCTAGGACTTGGCGATCAGAAGGTTGGCGGTTCGAATCCACGCGACGGGGTGAGCTCCCGTTGCTCAGTCCCTGCTCCTGCCAACCTAGCAGTTCGGAAGCACGTCAAAGTGCAAGTAGATAAATAGGTACCGCTCTGGTGGGAAGGTAAACGGCGTTTCCGTGTGCTGCTCTGGTTCGCCAGAAGCGGCTTAGTCATGCTGGCCACATGACCCGGAAGCTGTAAGCTGGCTCCCTCGGCCAGTAAAGCGAGATGAGCGCCGCAACCCCAGAGTTGGCCACGACTGGACCTAATGGTCAGGGGTCCCTTTACCTTTACCTTTACCATGCCTAGACCTGAAGCTTTTGGTGCAGGCCCTCTTGAGGAAGAGGGGCACACTCCTCCTCTCCCAGTTCCAGGGGTTGTTCATCAGGTAGCAGCCTGGAAGGGGCTCCTCTGGCTTGGATTTAGCAAGTCCTCAACCTCTGCAATGTCTGCTTCATCCTCTGAGGAATCCACGTCTGATAACTGGTCAGAGTAGTACTGCAATCCGAATCCTGTTTACTTGCAAGTAAGCCCCACTAAATTCAATGGGTCTTGCTTTTGAGTAGACAGAGTTCTTCTATTAGTTTTTAATTAAAGTTTGAAAGAAAAAATAGAAAGGTTAATATGAAATGGTCTGGATTATAATTGGTCTCATCTAGTCCTCTACTGATTCCTTACCCCAGGACTAAACAACTGGTGGCCCACCAGATGTTGTTTGACTTCCTTCAGTTCTCATCAGCCCTAGCCTGCAAGGGTGATGGTCAGGGAAGATAGGAGAGAGTAGTCCAGAGGTGTGTGTCCCCCCCCCCCGCCACTCCTCAGATATTCAACCTGATTATGAAACTCACCCACTGAATCACACTACATTTGCCAAAATCACAATACAATGCACTGTTTTGTCTCAAGTGTTTCAAATCATCTAGTCCAGATGATGGATCCTGACAGATCTTCCTTTGTCATCTCAAATTCTTTTACTGATGTCACTTAAATCCATACTGCTAACACTACTGCAGTCTCACATTACTGGGCTGCTGTATTCTATAGTTTAAGCCATTATGTGTGCCTGCAGGCTCTGTATAATGGCTAAGTAGACAGTGGTACTAGATTCAGGTAGGTAGCCGTGTTGGTCTGACGCCATCGAAATAAATAAAAAAATTGCCCAGTAGCACCTTAGAGACCAGAACAAACTTGGTTGGTCTCTAAGGTGCTACTGGACATTTTTTTATTAATTTAGACAGTGGTAATTAGTATATGGGACGCAGGTGGCGCTGTGGGTTAAACCACAGAGCCTAGGACTTGCAAATCAGAAGGTCGGCGGTTTGAATCCCTGCAATGGGGTGACCTCCTGTTTCTCAGTTCCTGCTCCTGCCAACCCAGCAGTTTGAAAGCACGTCAAAGTGCAAGTAGATAAATAGGTACCGCTCCGGTGGGAAGGTAAACGGCGTTTCCATGCGCTGCTCTGGTTCGCCAGAAGCGGCTTAGTCATGCTGGCCACATGACCCAGAAGCTGTACGCCGGCTCCCTCGGCCAATAAAGCAAGATGAGCGCCGCAACCCCAGAGTCGGCCGCGACTGGACCTAATGGTCAGGGGTCCTTTTACCTAATTAGTATATAGGATTTTGATGGTTTGAGTTAAATACATTTAGCTCTGGCAGGATTAGTTGAACATTCACATATTTACCAGCTTCTATGGTGTCAAGTCATGCTGGCTGACAGGCAGCTAAGGGTGGGTGTTATGTATATTTGGATGATACTGCTAGCATCTTTATATAACAGGCCCATGCCTAAAATGTAGGCCTTTATTCTTGCATTATTTGTTTCTCTTTTTTTTTAATGTGCTGGATTTGGGATTTCAATCCAGCGTGTCTCTTTCTAAGAATCAAGCAGATTTTTATCTACAGATTTGACTCTTAACCTGGTGCCTGGGGAAGTTGTGTTTATTCTTCTTTTGGGAGTTTCCAGAAAAATGCTAGACCAGAATCTACTGCCAGGGAATCCAATGTAGTGCCCTTCAGATGTTGTTGGACTCAATTTCCATTAGCCTCAGCCAGAACGGTTGACAACCGACAACCAGGGATGATGGGAGTCCACCCACATCTGGAGAGCACCATGTTGCATACCCCTGATCTACCACAATGTTTTGCATACAGAGCCAATGGCCAACTGGTTCTTTTCATGCTCTGCTTTGTTGGAGTCCTTTTTCCTGAATCTGGTCTTTTAATTTCACATACATTAGAAGGATACTTTCACAGTACCCTTCATTTTCTGCAATCAGCTCAGAGGGAATGAAGGTCATTTGGGCGACTAGTAAATCCATCCTTTACTTTTCCTGTTTTTTGAAGCTCAAAATGTTAATAATATGCATCTATATTAATGCTTCTTCCAGCATTGGTAGCTACAGGTAGGTAGCACTGTTGGTCTGCCGTAGTCAAAACAAAATAAAAAAATCCATTCCAGTAGCACCTTAGAGACCAACTAAGGTTGTTATTGGTACGAGCTTTTGTGTGTATGCACATTTCTTCAGATACTGGACTTCCATTTCATGTGGCTCAATGTGGGGCCTTCTACGGTTCTAGTTACAGGTAGTAGCCATGTTGGTCTGCCGTAGTCGAAACAAAATAAAAAAAAATCCAACAAACTTAGTTGGTCTCTAAGGTGCTACTTAGTGATGTATGGAAGTGAGAGCTGGACCATAAAGAAGGCTGATCACCGAAGAATTGATGCTTTTGAATTATGGTGCTGGAGGAGACTCTTGAGAGTCCCATGGACTGCAAGAAGATCAAACCTATCCATTCTAAAGGAAATCAGCCCTGAGTGCTCACTGGAAGGACAGATCCTGAAGCTGAGGCTCCAATACTTTGGCCACCTCATGAGAAGAGAAGACTCCCTGGAAAAGACCCTGATGTTGGGAAAGATGGAGGGCACAAGGAGAAGGGGACGACAGAGGACGAGATGGTTGGACAGTGTTCTCGAAGCTACCAGCATGAGTTTGACCAAACTGCAGGAGGCCGTAGAAGACAGGAGTGCCTGGCGTGCTCTGGTCCATGGGGTCACGAAGAGTCAGACATGACTAAACAACTAAATAACAACAACAAAGGTGCTACTGGAAGGAATTTTTAAATTTTGTTTCAGTATTGTTAGTTTTGAGAGATGGGACATTGAACTAAAAAGCAATCTAATGTGAATTGTACATGAAAAGTGTGCATGAGAAAGGGGAGTATCAGCTATTTTCAAGAGTGGAGTTTACATTTGTACTGAATTATTTCCCCCCAAATTTACCTAAATTCAGTTTTGGGATGTTTGGAAAATCCATTGTACTGTGTTGATCATAAACAGTACAGTTATAATGAACTGAGATATACCACTTGATATCACACAATGAGGGTGAATGCGTGGTCAGGATATCATCTTGTATTTGGGGCTCATTCTAAATGCTTGCAAGTATTAAATTTTTAAGGTCAGGGTTCATATTGTAGCACCTACTTACTGCTACAGCTATTATTATTTGAACTTATATTTTAAATGCAAAGTTAGTAGATAGATAGATAGATAGATAGATAGATAGATAGATAGATAGATAGATGATAGATGATAGACAGATGGATAGATGATAGATTGATAGATGATAGATTGATAGATGATAGATTAGATAGATAGATAGATAGATAGATAGATAGATAGATAGATGATAGATAGATAGATAGATGATAGATAGATATAGATAGATAGATGATAGATAGATAGATAGATAGATAGATAGATAGATGATAGATGATAGATAGATAGATAGATGATAGATAGATAATAGATAGATAGATAGATAGATAGATAGATAGATAGATATAGATAGATAGATATTAATAGATAGTAGATTAGATAGATGATAGATGATAGATAGATAGATAGATAGATAGATAGATAGATTAGATAGATGATAGATTTAGATAGATAGATAGATAGATAGATAGATAGATAGATGATAGATAGATAGATAGAGATAGATGATAGATGATAGATGATAGATAGATGATAGATAGATAGATAGATAGATAGATAGATAGATAGATAGATAGATAGATAGATGATAGATAGATGATTGATAGATAGATAGATGATAGATAGATAGATAGATAGAGAGAGAGAGAGAGAGAGAGAGAGAGATAGATAGATAGATAGATAGATAGATAGATGATATAGATGCACAGCCACTTGCACTGGGAAAACAGGGCAAATTGCTCGTTTACCACTCATTGATCATCCTGACTATACAGGCAAATAGGCAATTAAGGCTGTACTTTAAAAGTAGGTCATTTGTGCAGAGTCATCCTGAGGACACACCCTTAGAACACTTGCATAATCGTAGGTGAGAACGGCATCTGGCTGTGTCATACCAAAATGATAAATTGGCCAACAAGGAAAGTTACCATAATACTTTGCAAAACAGATTTGGAGAATCGAAAGCACATGGGGCAGGGGGTGAAAATGCCTGGCAAACAACAAGTACAATGCTGGTGCTGGCATGTGAGAAGAGGACTAGAGTTTTTTTAAAAAAAAAACCAGCAATGATGGGATCATTCCCATTATAAAAATGTTAAACTTAGCTCTAAGTATGTCTTAGCAATGTAAATTATTGACATGGGGTTGAAAGTTGCTCCTGTCTAGATACCCAGGGTTCTTTCAGCACCATAGATGTGGACAGTTACCAACCAAGAAACTGATTTACACACTGCTAAAAGACAGTTGGGGGACACAGGTGGCGCTGTGGGTAAAAGCCTCAGCGCCTAGGGCTTGCCGATCGAAAGGTCGGCGGTTCGAATCCCTGCGGCGGGGTGCGCTCCCGTTGCTTGGTCCCAGCGCCTGCCAACCTAGCAGTTCGAAAGCATCCCCGGGTGCAAGTAGATAAATAGGGACCGCTTACCAGCAGGAAGGTAAACGGCGTTTCCGTGTGCGGCTCTGGCTCGCCAGAGCAGCGATGTCATGCTGGCCACGTGACCCGGAAGTGTCTCCGGACAGCGCTGGCCCCTGGCCTCTTAAGTGAGATGGGCGCACAACCCCAGAGTCTGTCAAGACTGGCCCGTACGGGCAGGGGTACCTTTACCTTTACCTTTTAAAAGACAGTTACTCAATGTAAACTTCCTCCCCCTAGCTATTTTAATTCCTACAGAGCCCAAACCTTCTGAGTTCCAGCTAATTTAACATTTCATTATCCAGGGGCCGAGACCGGGGAGGGGAGATGGTGAAAGAAAAATTGGGAATTTAAAGTGTATATATTGTGATATTAAAAAAAAAAATTTTTTTTTCTTTTAATGAGAGATGGGAAAACCGTGGAATGGAATCTTTGTGACCCTAGGGGAAACGTCTTAAGAGAATAATTTCAGATATATAAGTTTTAAGGAGAAATAAGATTAAATAAAGTAAAAGTGGATGGTCAATAGGCGAATGAGAGAATGGAAAATTACAGTATATTAAGATAAGTTATAAAGATAAAAATAAAGATGAAGGATTTGCTGAAATATCTATTTGAATTAGAATACAAAGAGGGGAGGTGTGAGGAAGTCAAGGAGATAAGTTAAGAAAGGGAGTTATATTAAGGTTTAACTTGTTCTTTTGTCGTTTTTTGATTGTATTTTCTTGTTTTTTCTTTTTAGCTGTTTTTGCTTTTTTATTTCTTTTATCTTTATTTTTTTCTTGGATCTGTTTTGTTTTTCTATTCTGTGTTCCCTTTTGTAACCTTTTAAAACTTGAATAAATATTATTTGAAAAAAAACACATTTCATTATCCAATTGAGGAGTAACAAATGATAACACAGGAAGGTAGATGCATAGAAAGAAATAGTCAAACCATTAGCAGAACTAATAGCAGAAGGCAGAATGCCAGAACATTGGCTAGCACACTGGCTAGAATGAGCAATCAATTAGAACTCTTGCTTGAGTGGGGCATATCATGCCTGGGTAAATTGTGTGGAGCTGAAAATATTGATTTGAATTTGCTTTTCTCCTAAACAATAGGCTGGATCTATAATGAGTTTAAATCCATTGCCAGCCTTTTATATTTATTCCATTTGAACAAACAGCTTTATGTAGACAAAGGGAGAGTGGCATTTTTATTTTATTGTCCTGGGAGTTTTGCAGCATAATTTGTTGTTGTTGTTGTTGACCTACCCTTCACTCAAAAATCCCTGGGTAGGTTGTTGGCATCCATATGTTTTGGGAGACAGCGGAAGAGTGCACTTTTGGGGGTGAAGTCAAACTGTTGGAAGTTTATAGAGCCTGCTGTGGCTGTAGAGACCGATATGGGAGAGAGATGTTTTGCTGCAGCTGCAGAAGATGAGAACAGTTTAAGATAACTTACCATTACAAAAATGGGGTGGGTCCTGAAAATATATGTCTCAAGTGTCGAAGACCAGGGTTCAGAAGTGCTTTCAAGGAAATCTGTGTCGTGAAGGTGACAGATGCACTACAGTGGAGGGGGAGTTCCACAAATGAGGTGGTCCTTCAGAGAATGTCCTGGGCCAATATCTCCTCAAGCTTCTGAGAGTGGTAGAGCTACTAAGAGTGCTATCTATCTATCATCTATCTATCTATCTATCTATCTATCTATCTATCTATCTATCATCTATCATCTATCTATCATCTATCTATCATCTATCTATCTATCTATCTATCATCTATCTATCATCTATCTATCTATCTATCTATCTATCTATCTATCTATCTATTCTATCTACAGTATCTAATCTATCATCTATATTATCTGTCTATCATCTATCTATATCTATCTACAGTATCTAATCTATCATCTATATCATCTATTTATCATCTATCTATCATCTATATCATCTATTTATCATCTATCATTTACCTACCTACCTACCTACCTCCTTACCTATCTAAATAACTTTTTATTGGGTTTGATAAATAAGAGTGATAGGAATAATAAATGATGTAAATAAATAGACCTAGAATAAAGCGCTTTCTTTTTCATCTCATTAATTAAATGTGGGCCAAGTTCTATCAATGCTGTGGCTTTGTCATAATGCTTCATTGAAGTAAATTTGGCACTCAGTACTTGGGAGCCCAGCTGCTTTCAGGGCCTTTTTGCTCTCAGTTGTCGTAAGCATGGGTGGGCACACACACATTTGCATATACAGTGGTAGCTCGGGTTAAGAACTTAATTTGTTCTGGAGGTCTGTTCTTAACCTGAAACTGTTCTTAACCTGAAGCACCACTTTAGCTAATGGGGCCTCCTGCTGCCGCCAGAGCACGACTTCTGTTCTCATCCTGAAGCAAAGTTCTTAACCTGAGGTAATATTTCTGGGTTAGCAGAGTCTGTAACCTGAAGCATATGTAACCCGAGGTACCACTGTACACAAGTCCTCCACAAGTAAGTGACGAGTATTTCCTCATGTCCAAATTAAACATTTGATAATTATTGTGCTTATTATTCTGCTATGGTCATGTGATAAATATAGATCCTGTTAACTGTCTATTGAGACTAATCCATTTAGGATAAATATATAAACTAATCCATTTGTGATAAATATAGATCCTGTTAACTGTTAACTGACAAAGGACAATGATCAGCTCTTCCCTCTGGGGGCAGGATACTGCAAACTCCCCTTTGTCCTCTGGAAAGTACTCATGGGGAGGGGGAAAGGCAGAACCGGCCAGGTGACAAGACACTCAGGTTACCACCACAACTCCTCCCTCAACCCCTCCTTTTCGTGATGTGTCAGTGATGTAGTCATGATGTAGTTGTGATGTAGTTCTAGGGATGTAGCTTGGGCAATTAGTAGCTAATAAAACTTGGGGTCTACTTTTGTGTGGGGCTTCCATCTTGTTCCACCTTGTGGCGGGTGGGAGTCCTGTCGTGACAGTCTTCAATAAAGACCAAGCCTACTGGCTGCTGTTTTGCTCTGGTATTCCTGGCTGGTGTCCTTGTTTTTTGTCCAAGGGAGCCCTCAGTTTTCTCCATTAACACTAGCAGCTAATGCAATGCCTGATCACAACCTTTTTCTAGGGAAAATCCTCTCACCTGCACCTTGCCTCGAACCATAAGAATGAGCAAGTCAATTTTTACAATGCAACAGGAAGGACCTTAGCTCAGTGGTAGAGCACATGTTTTGCATGCCAAAAGTCTGAGTTTAAATCCACAGGTCAGACAGGGAAAGACCCCTGCCTGAAAGCCTGGACAGCTGCTGCCAGCCAGTGTCAACAATATGGAGCTAGCTGGACCAATGTGTTCTGTATACAAGAGAACTTTCTATGCTCCTATGATTGCCACCAGAATCTGGCTCTGTTGCACCCTATTGCATTGGTTTATGTCCCTACTGCATTCTGACTTCTCCATACAGTGGTACCTCAGGTTAAGTACTTAATTCGTTCTGGAGGTCCGTACTTAACCTGAAACCGTTCTTAACCTGAAGCACCACTTTAGCTAATGGGGCCTCCTGCTGCCGCTGCATCGCCGGAGCACGATTTCTGTTCTCATCCTGAAGCCAAGTTCTTAACCCGAGGTACTATTTCTGGGTTAGCGGAGTGTGTAACCTGAAGCGTATGTAACCTGAGGTATGAGGTACCACTGTATTCATGTGTGCGCATGGCGGGGAATGTGAGAAATGTTAGTTTCTTAACTAGTGCACTGTCTTTTGAGGCAGCAAAACTACATCTGCTGTGGAGCCACAACCAAAGAGCTGGGCTTACGTGCCACCTCCCTGAGTATGCGTCCTCATGCGCAGCAAGGCAAGCAATACATTCAACGCAACCCTTTAGCTTGGCTCTGGGGCATATTACGTTTTTCTGTTTTCTGCCTTTCTCAGCTTGTGGCCGTCCAGATGTGGCTGCCAGAGTATATGGAACAGTGAGGGAAAACTGGGAAATCTTTCTGTTGTGTGCATTTGCTTAGACTCATTTGGTTTGGGAAGGCTTCAGCGCTTTAATTAGTGGAATGAAGCTGAAAGTCTACTCTTCTCTAAAAATAACATCCTGTGAAATTTATGTTGCAGGCTGTGAGCTCAGTTGTGGCATTGTGGGGTGTGTTTTTTTATTAGCTCATTTCATACCTTTTGGGATTTTTCTCCTGCTTAGAAAAACAACTGGGTGTTTTTTTATAGCCTTAACAGAATCAATGGCTATGTAGATTTGTTACCCTCTTATTATAATTCTGGCAAACAGCTTTTGACTCTGCTCTTCTCTCCTTGCTTAATAGTCTACTGACAGGTGGAGTCAAATCAGCACCAGATTTAGGGTGGTGCAGGGAGTTCCACCAGCACACAGGGTTCCAAGCTGAGGGGGCGCAAAGTAATGATAATAATAATAAATTTTGTTCTTCGGTCATTTAGTCATGTCCAACTCTTCGTCACTCCATGGACCAGAGCACGCCAGGCACTCCTGTCTTCCACTGCCTCCCACAGTTTGGTTAAACTCATGCTGGTAGCTTCGAGAACACTGTCCAAACCATCTCATCCTTTGTCGTCCCCTTCTCCTTGTACCCTCCATCTTTCCTAGCATCAGGGTCTTTTCCAGGGAGTCTTTTCTTCTCATGAGGTGGCCAAAGTATTGGAGCCTCAGCTTCAGGATCTGTCCTTCCAGTGAGCATTCAGGGCTGATTTCCTTCAGAATGGAGAGGTTTGATTCATTCAAACCGAGAGTCCATGGGATTCTCAAGAGTCTCCTCCAGCACCATAATTCAAAAGCATCAATTCTTTGGTGATCAGCCTTCTTTATGGTCCAGCTCTCACTTCCATACAGCACTACTGGGAAAACCATAGCTTTAACTATATGGATTTTTGATGGCAAGGTGATGATGTCTCTGCTTTTTAAGATGCTGTCTAGGTTTGTCATTGCCTTTCTCCCAAGATGCAGGCGTCTTTTAATTTCGTGACTGCTACCACCATCTGCAGTAATCATGGAGCCCAAGAAGGTAAAATCTCTCACTGCCTCCATTTCTTCCCCTTCTATTTGCCAGGAGGTGATGGGACCAGAGGCCATGATCTTCATTTTTTTGATGTTGAGCTTCAGACCATATTTTGCACTCTCCTCTTTCACCCTCATTAAGAAGTTCTTTATTTTTATTTTTTTTATAAATGTTTATTAAGATTTTTTAAATACAAATTCAAAAATAATCACCAATATAGCATATATCATAACATATTTTCAAAACCTCTTTGGACTCCCTCACATCTCCCGCTCCCACTTACATCGTCTTAAGTTTTAACCAGCAAATTATCGTCTTATTTAAATTCTTAAATCCCATTCTTTTAAACATAATCAAATCATTCTCCCAATGGTTTATATTTTCCTCGATCTACTTATCATCCTAATTCCATCTAATTTAGTGGTGGTCAATTATTTATGATCTAGCATCCTTCTTAACATTCAACCAAATTACAATACTTTTTAAAATAAGTCTTAAATTTCTTCCAGTCTTCTTCAACCTTCTCTTCTCCCAGGTCTCGGATTCTGCCAGTCATCTCGGCTAGTTCCATATAGTCTATCAGCTGCATCTGCCACTCTTCCAGTGTGGGTAGATCTTGGGTTTTCCAGTGCTTAGCGATAAGTATCCTTGCTGCTGTTGTTGCATACATAAAAAATGTTCGGTCCTTCCTTAACACCTTCTGGCCGACAATACCCAAAAGGAAGGCCTCTGGTTTCTTAGTGAAGGTATACTTAAATACCTTTTTCAGCTCATTATATATCATTTCCCAGAAAGCCTTCACTCTAGGGCAAGTCCACCAGAGGTGAAAGAATGTTCCTTCATTTTCTTTACATTTCCAACATTTATTGTCAGACAAATGGTATATTTTGGCAAGTTTAACTGGGGTCATGTACCATCTATATATCATTTTCATTACATTTTCCTTCAAAGCATTACATGCAGTGAAGTTCAACCCAATGGTCCACAACCTTTCCCAGTCCTCAAACATAATGTTGTGCCCAATATCCTGTGCCCACTTTATCATAGCCGATTTAACCATTTCATCTTGTGTATTCCATTTTAACAGCAGGTTGTACATTCTTGAAAGTATCTTAGTCTTAGGTTCTAACAGTTCTGTTTCCAATTTCGATTTCTCCACCCGGAACCCTAACTTTTTGTCATTTTTGAAAACTTCGTTAATCTGAGCGTAATGTAACCAGTCTCGCACTTTGTCCTTAATTTTCTCCAAACTCTGCAATTTCCAATTCTCTCCATCTTTCCCAATATTTTGGCCATTTGGCCTCCATATTGGGTCTTTTTCGGGCCTTAGCTTCCAGCGGTGAAAGCCACCTTGGAGTTTTATTTTCCAGTAAGTCTTTGTATTTTGTCCAGACATTAACTGCTTTTTTGACAATATGGTTCTTAAAGGCCTTATTGATCTTAACCTTGTCATACCATAAATATGCATGCCAACCAAAAGCATTGTTAAAACCTTCCAGATCCAATACATCAGTGTCTTCGAGAAGTAGCCAATCTTTTAGCCAGCAGAAAGCTGCGGCCTCATAGTACAACCTTAGGTCTGGCAGGGCAAAGCCCCCTCTTTCTTTCGCATCAGTTAATATCTTATACTTGATTCTTGGCTTTTTGCCCTGCCAGACAAACTTAGAAATATCTCTCTGCCACTTCCGGAAGCACTCCGTCTTGTCCACAATCTGTAATGTTTGAAACAAAAACAACATTCTTGGCAATACATTCATCTTGATAACAGCAATTCGGCCTAACAAAGAAAGTTTCAATTTTGTCCAACTATCTAAGTCTCTCTTAATTTCTGACCAACATTTTTCATAATTGTCCTTGAAAAGACTCAGATTTTTTGCTGTTATGTTTACCCCTAGGTACTTTACTTTTTTAACCACAGTTAGTTCTGTCTCTCTCTGAAACCGTTCTGACTCTGTATCTGTCAAATTTTTCCCCAGCACCTTAGTTTTCTGTTTGTTTAATTTAAATCCCGCCACCCGACCAAAGTCTTGAATCAATTGTAACACTCTTTTCGTACTAGATTCTGGCTCCTGCAGAGTCAAAACTAGGTCATCTGCAAAAGCTTTAAGCTTGTATTGTTTCGCTCCGACCTGAATTCCTTCCACCAACCGGTCCCCTCTAATCATGTTCAAGAGTAACTATACCGTTCTTATGCAGTTATTGCGGGGCACCCTGACATCTTTCCTCAGCGTAGCCCTTGCGAGGTTATTGAGTTGTTCTAGGACTGATTGTCTTGCGCTTTGTCCCTGGGAAAATATGTCCTATGGCTAACACATTCATTTCAGTTGTGAATATGACTGGAATTCTACCACTGGATTGTGTCTGTGGCAACAAATCCTTCTCCCATTGCACACTATTCTGACCTGTATGTTATATATGCTTCTTTTTAAAAGCAGTGAATTCTAGCAGAGCTCTCCTTCTGTAGTAATGCTTCATCTTTGGAGCGCACCCCGCCGCAGGGATTCGAACCGCCGACCTTTCGATCGGCAAGTCCTAGGCGCTGAGGCTTTAACCCACAGCGCCACCTGCGTCCCTGTCCACACCATAGGAGACTGCTAACAGTGATGCCCTCAGAGACTTTGGTGATCAAGCAGGGACACCAGGCAGACCTTGACATAACCTGGACCCAAAACACCCACCCACCCCACTCACACATGAAAGCAAAGATCACCACAGCCAATCACAAACAAACAACCACACCCTAGGCCAACCCCAACCTCTCTCACCACCAAAGGAACACAAGTGAACAACACAAGCACGCTGACACCAAACTCTACATACATTAAGCATAATAGAAACATCGCCACCCGACCCCACCCCCACCCATCTTCCCCCCCCACCCCTTTTTCTCCTCTAATGTCTCAACAAATGAAACTGATTTGTAAAAATGTTACATGGGAAAAATACGAGAGACTTTACACATACTTCTGTAAAACAAGAAAATCTTTAATAATAATAATAAAATAACCTGGACCCAAGTTGTTAAGGACTTTCAACTTTGAACTCAGATATCAGCATATGGGCCGGGGGGAAGCATGGCTCATAGCCATTGCTATCCAAAGATGATGGATGGAACAGGCAACGGAGCTTGCTGACTAAACCTCAGCTGGTGACCAGAGTTATCTGGGGAGAATCCTACCTCAATGTTCTTTATCCTAAACAAAGCTGAAAAGATGTGTTGTGATACCATTGCTGCTAGGTCATTGTCATTAAGAGAACTTCATTGTTTTTGTCTGGGTCAAATATCCCAGGCTGCTACTCCACAAGAGCGCCTCTTAAAATGTGTACTCACTTAATTTAACAAGAGAAGCTCTGTTCTCTGAGACTTATGGAAAAAGAAAATACATTGGTGGTTATTTCCCCCACCCAGTTTGTGCTAAGAGCTCAGTGTAAACAATGTTATTATTAGTTTATACTGTATTTTTAAAAGTTCTTAACTTACCATGTACACATGATTCTGCATTTCCTTCTTCCGGAAGAGGAAATGAGCCTGCTTTCATGTGATTAACAAGCAGAGGGATTTGCGAAAGTGACAGCTGTATAAATGCAGCTCGCGAAACCTTTGCATTGTCAGATGTGTTTGAATTCTACTGGAGCAGAAGGAGCAGCGCAGAGATGGAACCCGAGCGAGAACCCAGGCGTATCAGGGAAGGATACCTCGTCAAGAAGGTACGTGCGAACCATTTTGGACAAAAGCTGTGGGAGGGCAATGCTTGATCTGAGCAAACTGGAATGCCGGGCTCACTATGCTTGAGCTTGTGAACCTCAGAGCTATAACTCTCAGGCAGAGGGACAGGAGATTTACGTAGAACGCAAAAGCCTTTGCTAATCTCTGTAATATTTATGCTTGAAATACAGAGTGCCTTTTGTTTTCTGTGAGCATGCAATGGCAAGCAGGGAAGAGGGACAGGGCAGACATGCCTCTTCCACGATAGCTCGGTTGGTAGAGCATGAGACACTTCATCTCAAGGTCCTGGGTTCAAGCCCCATGTTTCAGGGGTTTGGATTGGTGACCCTCATGGTCCCTTCCAACGCTACAATTCTATGATTCTACGCATGAAATTATGCCTGTTGTGGAGAAATTGGATAGAGAGACATCATAATCCAAGAAGATGGGCTAGCCAAAAAAGCTGGCATCAGCTGGTAAAGGGCAGGCTATAAGTACAAATAACAAATATTTATTTGATGATGCTGGATGAGACCACAGAAGACTGAACTTAAAGCAAGTGATCTTTCTCTCTAAACCAATGAGATTCCTCCGGGGTAATTGACACCCACATCCCACAACACAGGATTGATGGAATGTTTGATGAGTAGGAAAACCCTACAAGGAAATGCCCAAACCACAAGACCAACTAAGATGGCAAGGGAGGAACCAAAAGAGGCTTCTTGTGTGCTGATAAGGAACTTGCCAAAGCAGAAGCTTTTCTGTTGGGGAATTCTAAGTGCCACAAACAAGAACAAAAGAGTTGGCGCTTCATCTTTGCCTAAAGTTTATTTTGGACATTTATACCCTACTTTTCTGGGGCAATTCATATGAATTAACACCGAGGGCCTTCTGGCGGTTCCCTCGCTGTGAGAAGCCAAGTTACAGGGAACCAGGCAGAGGGCCTTCTCTGTAGTGGCACCCGCCCTGTGGAACGCCCTCCCACCAGATGTCAAAGAGAAAAATAACTACCAAACTTTTAGAAGACATTGGAAGGCAGCCCTGTTTAGGGAAGCTTTTAATGTTTAATAGGTTATTGTATTTTAGTGTTTTGTTGGAAGCCGCCCAGAGTGGCTGGGGAAACTCAGACAGATGGGCAGGGTATAAATAATAAATTCTTCTTCTTCTTCTTCTTCTTCTTCTTCTTCTTCTTCTTCTTCTTCTTCTTCTTCTTCTTCTTCTTCAAAACAAACTTAACAAGAAAACAGCAGTGTCATAACACAGTGTTATAAACACCGTTATCAACAGCAGACAAAAGACATATCAAAGGCTCAGATAAAAAAATGCCCACTGGATTGAATTAGTCTTAAAAGCAAGGGAAGGCGTGGGGCCCTGATCAGCCTCTTTTCACAGGCTATTCCATAGTTTAGGTGCCACAACTGAAAAGACCTTCTCTCTTTAGCTGATGAAGGGAAAACCAGTAGGGCCTCAGAATAAAGCAGATTCATATTGAAGGAAGTGATTCATGAGATGTGCTGGTCTGAGGCCCCAGGTCTAGGGGTAGAATGTGGCCCTCCAAGCATCTCTACCTGGCCCTTGGGACTCTCTCCAGGCCACTGCCCTCAGCAGCCATGCTCCACGTGCTTTCGCCTGGCTGGAATGTGCTCTTTCCCTGCAATAATGCCTCTTGCTTGCCTGAATGAAGTTCTCTCTCTCTCTCTCTCTCTCTCTCTCTCTCTCTCTCTCTGTGTGTGTGTGTGTGTGTGTGTGTTTGTACTTCTGACTTTTACACGGCTAGAATGTAGTCAGCTATACAATGGTAACAGATGCATTTAGGAAATAAAAAGGTAAAGGTAAAGGTACCCTTGCCCATACGGGCCAGTCTTGACAGACTCTGGGGTTGTGCGCCCATCTCACTCAAGAGGCCAGGGGCCAGCGCTGTCCGGAGACACTTCCGGGTCACGTGGCCAGCATGACATCACTGCTCTGGCGAGCCAGAGCCGCACACGGAAACGCCGTTTACCTTCCCACTGGTAAGCGGTCCCTATTTATCTACTTGCACCCGGAGGTGCTTTCGAACTGCTAGGTTGGCAGGCGCTGGGACCGAGCAGCGGGAGCGCACCCCGCCGCAGGGATTCGAACCGCCGACCTTTCGATCGGCAAGTCCTAGGCGCTGAGGCTTTAACCCACAGCGCCACCTGCGTCCCATCATTTAGGAAATACACAAAGCAAAACACAGCCATTCTTCCAGATTCGCACTTCCCTGAATTTTGCCACTTCCCTAGCCAAGAAATATATGAGGGTTAAATGTGGATAAAAATACATATATCAATAATATTAACATACAGAAATGCATTATATTCAGGGAGAGTGTTTTGCAAAAAATATATGTGTTAGTAATTCCACATACACACACAAAAAAATTGTTTACTGGGAGAAATTAGCGCTAAAATGTGATCAAGTCTTCATGAGAATTTAGAAAGATAAATATTTGCACATTCCTGCAGAAATGACCTGAACCTAAGCTGGAAAAATGAGATGCAAATGAACCCAAATTGATAGATCTACCCACTCCTAGATCCATCTGGGGCTGGGTTATGACAACAGATGTGAGGAGGCTTTCTCATCTAGGGCGTGCTGGCCATGGGCTTGACTTACCAGCAGAATATATGTGGTACAACTCTCAGTGTTCAACAGGTGGGGCAGCTGGGAGCAGCCGTTGTGTTTAGGCATGTGGTGTAACAGACTCAAAGGAAAGGAGAAGTGGTATTTTGGGGAAGTTGCCCAGAGGCCACACTTCTAGTTTTCTATCTGTTCCCCTCCTAAAAAAAGAAAAGAAGTACCGGTATTATTCATTTGAGAATAATATTCAGGGAACTTCTGTCTTGGCTCTGTTCTTTGATTGATTGAAAGAGTAGACAACAATGGGTTAAAACAAAAGCACATGGGGGGGGGGGTTGTAGATGCAAAAGAGGCCAGGTCCCCTGCTTCTTTACTAATTGCATAGGAATTTCAGCAAGTGTAGCTCTGCGTCTATATACCGTATTTTTCGCTCTATAAGACGCACCAGACCACAAGACGCACCTAGTTTTTGGAGGAAGAAAACAAGAAAAAAAAATATTCTGAATCTCAGATGCCAGAACAGCAAGAGGGATCGCTGCGCAGTGAAAGCAGCAATCCCTCTTGCTGTTCTGGCTTCTGGGATAGCTGTGCAGCCTGCATTCGCTCCATAAGACGCACACACATTTCCCCTTACTTTTTAGGAGGGAAAAAGTGAGTCTTATAGATCAAAAAATACGGTAATTATTTAAGTTACAGGAGCTCTGTCCTTTTTTTCCATCTGACTAACCTACTACACCATAGGAAATGAAATCAATCCCTCCCTCCCCTACATGAACTCAGTTTGGGTTCCAGGGGTTGGGGTTTCCAAAGCCAAACTTCTTCCAGCTTGCCTTAGAAATATTACTGCAAGCTCCAGGCATGCGTGCCAGGAAGAGAAAGCCCTAGTCATTTGATTATCAGTTCTAGAGAACACAGTTTGTCTCTCATGTACGTCACAACCTGTGAAGCCCTACAAGCTCTTCAGAAATGAAATTCCCATTAATTATTTCCAAGCCAGAGCCTACAAGTCTCTTTTGGGATGGTGCACAATGCGTATGAGGATAGAACTTTGGGAGCAATTCCGAAGAAGAGATTTTGTGGCCACGATTTCAATGTAATAATAATAATAATAATAATAATAATAATTTATTATTTATACCCCGCCCATCTGGCTGGGCCTCCCCAGCCACTCTGGGCGGCTTCCATAGAAAGCAAAAATACAATAAAATATCACACGTTAAAAACTTCCCTGAACAGGGCTGCCTTAAGATGTCTTCTGAATGTCAGGTAGTTGTTAATCGCTTTGACATCTGCTGGAAGGGCGTTCCACAGGGCGGGCGCCACTACCGAGAAGGCCCTCTGCCTGGTTCCCTGTAGCTTTACTTCTCGCAGTGAGGGAACCGCCAGAAGGCCCTCGGCGCTAGACCTCAGCGTCCGGGCAGAATGATGGGGGTGGAGACGCTCCTTCAGGTATACTGGACCAAGGCCGTTTAGGGCTTTAAAGGTCAGCACCAACACTTTGAATTGTGCTCGGAAACGTACTGGGAGCCAATGTAGGTCAGACTCTACATGAAATAGGACAAAATTGCCGTTATAAGCCGTAAGGTATCACAGAAGGCAGCAAAGATTCTCTGGCCTTCGTGCGCAAAGAACGGACATCCCATACATGTAAGAAGTCCTACAATCTTAGTACAGTGGTACCTCGGGTTACATACGCTTCAGGTTACATATGCTTCAGGTTACAGACTCCGCTAACCCAGAAATAATACCTCGGGTTAAGAACTTTGCTTCAGGATGAGAACAGAAATCGTGCTCCGGCGGCGCGGTGGCAGCAGGAGGCCCCATTAGCTAAAGTGGTGCTTCAGGTTAAGAACAATTTCAGGTTAAGAATGGACCTCTGGATTATAATTAAATTTTAACATATTCTAATTTTTCCCCTTTAGTACATTAACAATCTGTCTATACCTAGTTCCTTCTAACATTTCTGCCAAAGCCATCTAGCTTCATTCCACCTTTTTTCTAAAACTCCTTAACTTTACAGTATTTCTGTAAATAATCTTTAAATTTTTTCCAATCTTCTTCCACCAACTCTTCTCCCTGGTCTTGGATTCTGCCAGTCATTTCCGCCAGTTCCATATAGTCCATCAACTTCATCATTTATAAAAATGTTAAAATTTAATTATAAGACAGAAAATAGATGAAGTTGGAAAGGACTTGCTGAAATACTTAATTGAAGTGGAATACAAAAAGGGAGGCGTGAGGAAGTCAATGAAGCAAGCATACGAAAGTTAAGATTGGAAAGATTGGAAGTGTTTTTAATTGTTTTTGTTCTGCTTTGTTGATTCAATGTTTTATGTAGTGTTTTTGTTTGTGTTTTTGTATTTTGTTATATTGTTATGTTTAATCTTTTTTTTTCTTTTTGTAATTTCCAAAATCTTAATAAATATTATCTTTTAAAAAAAAGAAAAGAAAAAAGAACGGGCCTCTGGAACGAATTAAGTACTTAACCCGAGGTACCACTGTACTGATTGATCTAGTTCAGTATGGTTGACACCGATCAGCAGCTCTCCACGACTTCAGTCCTTTCCAGTCCTACCTGGACACCCCAGGGATCAAACTGGAAACCTCTTGTGTGCAAAGCATACAGTATGCTCTGAACGGCAACCCTTCCCCTTTCAAGGAATCCCTACCCAGGCCCAGCGCCAGCTTGCAACACCCTCAGGCAGCAGGAGCTGATCAGACGCAGCATCGTTTGAGTCACTGTGGGAGATCTGAAATGGCAGCTCCCTTGCCTTGGTCATGGTGCTGCCGCTGAAGCAAAAATCTGCCTGTCAGCTAATATAGACCGCTTTGCCAAGATGTGCCCTCACATCTCCAGTTGTCCCTGAGCCTAACCAGGGCCGGCCTAGTGGTTTGTATTGCGAAGCCTTACAATATGAATAGGTAACAGGATTTCAGAAAGAGAGGTCAAAACTAGAAACAGAATTGTTAGAACCCAATACGAAGAACTTATCAAGAATGTATAATTTGCTGTTGAAATGGAACACACAGGATGAGACGGTGAAATCAGCTATGATTAAATGGGGACAGGACATCGGTCATGATATTATGTTTGCTGACTGGGAACAGTTATGGACTACCGGTATTAAATTTACTGCATGTAATGCTTTAAAAGAAAACATAATGAAAATGATCTATCGGTGGTACATGACCCCAGTCAAGCTTGCAAAAATCTATCATTTGCCAAATAATAAATGTTGGAAATGTAATGAGACTGAAGGTACTTTTTATCACCTTTGGTGGACCTGCCCGAAGATTAAAGCTTTCTGGGAAATGATCTACAATGAAATTAAGAAAGTCCTTAAGTGGACTTTTCCTAAGAAACCAGAGGCTTTTCTCTTGGACATGGTTGGCCAATTGGTGTTAAAGAAGGATAGGATTTTCTTTATGTATGCTACCACAGCAGCAAGAATTCTACTGGCGAAGTATTGGAAGATGCAAGAACTACCTACTCTGGAAGAATGGCAAACAAAGGTGATGGACTTTATGGGACTGGCTGAGATGACGGGCAGAATCCGTGACCAGGGGAAGGAGACAGTGGAAGAGGACTGGAAGAAATTTAAAATATACCTTAAAAACTGTTGCAAAATTGAGGAATGCTAAGATGTCAAGGGGTAAGAAACAGAGAATTACAGCTGTAACTAAAAAACTAAAGGAAATTTAATGAAAGGGAATCAGGATAAATTGACCAAAGGGTTGCTAAAGAATCATAAAACAAGGATGCAGGGATGGGGAGGTATGGGGAAGTCGAAGGAAAGAAGGGTATGAAAATACAATTTTGAAGTTATATTTGTTTAAATGTTTTGTATGTTTTTGTTTTGTGTTTTGACTTTCTGTTGTGTGCTTTGTTTTTATTATGTGTTTGAAAAATGAATAAAAATTATTTAAAAAAAATACAATATGAATAGGTAACAACAGCAAGTTGGGAGAAAGCAATTAACGGTATACAATGGACCTCTAAAGCTATAACCCTATACAGTGGTACCTCAGGTTAAGTACTTAATTCGTTCCGGAGGTCCATTCTTAACCTGAAACTGTTCTTAACCTGAAGCACCACTTTAGCTAATGGGGCCTCCTGCTGCCGCTGCGATGCCAGAGCATGATTTCTGTTCTTATCCTGAAGCAAAGTTCTTAACCCGAGGTACTATTTCTGGGTTAGCGGAGTCTGTAACCTAAAGCGTATGTAACCCGAGGTACGACTGTACTGAGTTACTTGGGACTCAAGAAAGCTCAGTGTAAGTCTATGGGCTGTAAATCTGAGTAGACGTGTGTGACCAGGGGACAGAATCTCAACCCCAGGGTTGAATGCAACCTCTCTACTAGTCCTCAGAATTGCGCTACATGTCACAAACAGCATACATATTGTAACGAAAGAGAACGCTTCTCGCTTTCACACGGGACAGCACCTTGTGGTTTTCTCAGCTTCTTCAGTTGAGAGGTGCTGGGGAAGTTACACGATTTGCCTGTTAAGTTTTGCTTCTTGATCTCATGTGAGTACAATTATGTGACCCTAACTGTACTGCGGTGAGGGCAAAGCACTCTGTGCTGCTCTGAGGCACTTTCCTGAATGGTTATGTCTCATGTTTCAGGGCGTTGCCCTCGCACTGAAAAGGGATTCTGGGCTGAACTTTTACAGTGAGCACAGCAACAAGCTGTTAGCCCTTTATGTTAACATAACTCCTTCTATCCAAAGTGACTTTCCTTTCCTTTTTCTTTCTAATGTTTTTTTATTAAAAGTGCATATCGTGTCTCTGTATCCAATCACAGAGTCCTTCATGCGGGTCAGTTACATTCAGTGTGGCATCACTGTCCAACGTCAATGAGCAGTCATCATTCTTTTTTCTTTCTTTTTTATAAGATATTTATTAAAGTTTTCAAAAATAATACAAAAAAGGAAACAACAAAAATATAAATATACAGAAATAAAAACAATTTAAAAACACGTACAATTTCCATTCACTTATTTTCTTTTAACTTATTTTCCCGATCTCCTCACACCTCCCTTTCCAATTCAGATTATTTGTTCAGCAAATCCTCACCATTAGTTCTTTTACTTATTTCGAAACCTTATTTTCCATATCTCTTAGCATTACAGCTGGAAACCATTTACTTTCTTTCCAACATCATTCTAACATTCATTAATTTTACAATATTTCTGCAAATAGTCTTTAAACTTCTTCCAATCTTCTTCTGCCGACTCTTTTCCCTGGTCTCGGATTCTGCCGGTCATTTCTGCCAGTCCCATATAATCGATCATCTTCATCTGCCATTCTTCCAGAGTGGGTAGATCTTGTGTCTTCCAATGTTTTGCAATCAGTATTCTTGCTGCTGTTGTAGCAGAGCAGTCATCATTCAAAGACAGTCCCCGAGCCTTATAACGCCCTCTCTGGCCCTTCCACTTCTCTCTCCTTTCTGCCTCCCATCCCATCCCCTGGAGCAACCTTGACATGAGCAAGCAATGACATCCTTCTGTGATGTGTACAAGAGCTTCTGAACTGAGCCAACATTATGCCTTCAAACCATGACTGAATCAAATAATTCAGAAACCCCAATATGGGCAGCAATTAATTAAAGCTTTATGGGTCTGGTTTTAGAGACCTCTTCTTTTCAACTGCTTTATGTTGTAGTGCAGTCCTGCTGGCCACTACTTACAGGTACACAATAGATCACATATATGTTATTTTCCTAATCACAAATTACCAGCCTCTGTCTAATAATCAGGACATCTTGTTTTTAAAACCCTGTCCTAAAGCCATACAGCTGAACATGCCTGCTTTCTTAATATATTGGTATGTTAGTTTTTGCTTCTTGGAGAAACCTCAAAACAGCCAGTATAGTGTGAGAATTAAGTAACCAAGCTAGTTGCTTCACACTTTATACAGAACTGCGAAATTGCAAGTCACCGCTAAATGCTGTTCTAACCTAACCACTGTTCCATAATGCTGAGCACTCCTTTTCCCTTAACCCCCTGCTCCCCTATTATTTTTCAGACTACTGCAGAGATCACATGGCATTTGATACAAAAATTATATTGTCTAAAGTGTTTGAATATCGGGTCAGTCAAATTTCTCTCCCAGCTCTAGGAATAGGCACAATTTACTTAGTTATTTAATTTGCATCTTGCTCTTTTTCCCAGAGGAGCCCAGTGCAGCAAACATCAAATTTTTTAAGAGTAAGGCATTCTTCCAGAATGGGTCTGTGCCTGTTGTATACTCCTTTCATTTCATTAAAAGGTAGAATACACACATAAGGACAGATCAACCCCATATATACAAAGCACATTTGATGCACCTTTAAAGCATCAACGTTAAAGGTCAGCGTTTTGATTTGGATTTTGGCATCAATGTCAACCCTTGTGAAAAGATAACTGCCCAATGGTTCCCAAGCAGTTATCTTTTCACACGGGCTGACATTGATGCTGAAATTCAGCATCGCCTGAGCTCTGCGGGTGCAGCTTTCTCCTGATTGAAATGCACAGTGTTTGAGGTCTGGGACATTCGCAGGGAAACCAAAAGGCTTGTTTACAAAGCTATTGTACTACCAACCTTACTGCATGCTTGTGAAACATGAACCGCTTATAAACGCCATCTCCGACTCCTTGAAAGTATCCATCAGTGGTGTCTCCAAAAATTTTCACACATCACTTAGGAAGACAGACAAACTAATGCCAGTGTACTGGAAAATGCAAAGATCACCAGTGTCAAAGCAATAATTCTTTCAACATCCACTTTGTTGGACTGGTCATGTTGTTCAGATGCCTGATTATCGTCTTCCAAAGCAACTACTCTATTCCAAACTTAAAAATGGAAAGCGTAATGCTGGTGGTCAACAAAAGTGGGTTAAAGACACTCTCAAGGCAAATCTTTAAAAAATGTAGTATAAGCACCAACAATTGGAAAACACTGGCATGCGAGCCAATTGGAGAACAGCCTTTACCAAAGGTGTCGTGCTCAAACTCAGGATGAAAGGGAGGAAGACATGTTGTGTAAGGATGTGTGGATCCAGAATTGGCCTCCACAGTCACTTACGGACTCACTGTTAAAACCATGTTCATGGAAGACCATCTTACTCGGATATGAGTGATTGCCAAAGAAGAAGAAGCTTGGGAACCATTGGGTTCCACGATAGAAGAAAGGAAGGATCTAAATGTATGGGTGGGGAAATGAATAAATAACCCTAATACTGTATGTTACATTGTTTTTAGAATCTCCTTGTGTCTTTGGGGATTGATAGGTGCTTGACATGTTTTGGGTAAATAAGGATTTATTTAGACGCAACTTGATTAAAAATGCTTTCATTGGCATTGTCACAGGATGCATAGATAATTTTGTCTTGTTTGCATACAGGGTAGCATGTTTAACACCTGGAAACCCATGTGGGTAGTCTTGTTAGAAGACGGAATTGAATACTTTAAGAAGAAGACAGACAACAGCCCTAAAGGAATGATTCCTCTGAAGGGAAGCACCTTCACAAGTCCCTGCCAGGATTTTGGTAAAAGAATGGTGAGTATGCATGTCTTCTGAAGTACACTGAAGAAAGCAGGCAGGAAGGTGAGGGGTTTAAGCTATTGTAGTTAAGATATTGTCAGATCTTGCTGGCTGCATAACCTTCCTAGTGTTTAGAGAGGATGCCATGCAAATTCAGCCCAGCAAAATGCTAAGATGGGCGGCGGGGGGGGGGGACCTGACAATGTTGGACTCAAACACCTATCAGCTTCAGCCAGCATGGCCAATGGTCAGGGAGGATGGGAGCTGTAGTCCACCAACACCTGGAAAGCTGTTGGGTTCCCCAGCCCTGTTCTAAGAAAACAATGCTGGTCGTTTTCTTTCTAAGGATAGACTCAGGGCTTATTCACAACTCCCTTTGCCCTGCCTCTTTCCCCTGGGGTAGCCCAGTCAGAACAAGTAGCCTTTGGGTTTTTCATGGACTGCTGTTCCAGTTTTGTGGTGGGACAATGGCAAAATCACTTGGACCTGTGCCTTGAAAGATGGGGAAAGCAGAAGACCAAGCATGGGATGAGCGGAAGGTTGGACAAGCCCTCGCTTGACAGATTTTTGTTATTATGGGAATTTAATGAAACAGAGTTGTTAAGGACCAACATGCATCTCGACTGTACTTTGACAGTTCTTCACACAGATAAAGAACTGGGGCTATTGATATTGTGGTGAGACAGCTTCTCTGTCTCCAAAAAACTCACATATCTGAGTAAGGGGCGGTAGGAATTGTTGGCTGGAACTAATGCTCTTCAGTTAGGAGGAACAGCAGTCTGAGCATGTAACTGTTGCTGAACTGGATGGGACCATTTCTTTCCAAATCAATATGTACAAGATCAGACTGTGCTAGTCTTCCAAGATTGGGGCAAATTGATTCAATGTTTCCACCCCTGGAACTCTGTAGTAGTCTGAGTGCTCAGTGCCTTTCTCAGATATCCGTCTGGGCAGAGAAGTCAGAAAGATGATTAGACCACTGCAGTTTTCCAGAAAGGGCAACATGAGAGCAATAGTTTAAAATAGTCCTACTTTGGAAAGCATGCATGTGATCCCAAGTCCCTTTCAGTTCAAACTGTTGTATCCAACTCTGAACAAACCCATTAAAATGAATGAACCTAAGCAAGTCACTCCCATTAACTACTCTGAGCACTTCTTGGATACAACCCTATTTTCTTCAATATTGTGTGGATTGTGCTAATTCCCTAGCCTAAGATAAAGTAGATACTCAGCTTTTCCTATGTTGTGTCTTTGTGTATAAACATGAATGTTTCCTGGTTATTTCTGTATTGCATGATCCAACCAAGGTTGCAGGTTTGATGGGACAGCTGCATATTTCTGCAATGTAGGAGGGTAGAAATGATCCACAGAGTCCTTTCCAACTCTATAATTCTATGATTCTAAGAGCAGGATAATGGTGTAAAAATTCTATTCTGTTCCATACTACTTTACAGTTCCTTCCCAGCTTGCCCAGTTTAAGCAGTTTATACTGCTGTATTTAGGCTGCAATTCTATACATACTAAGGGATACGGGTGGCGCAGCGGGTTAAACCACAGAGCCTAGGACTTGCTGATCAGAAAGTTGACGGTTCGAATCCCTGCCACGGGGTGAGCTCCCGTTGTTCAGTCCCTGCTCCTGCCAACCTAGCAGTTCGAAAGCACGTCAAAGCGCAAGTAGATAAATAGGTACCGCCCTGGTGGGAAGGTAAACGGCGTTTCCGTGCGCTGCTCTGGTTTGCCAGAAGCGGCTTAGTCATGCTGGCCACATGACCCGGAAGCTGTACACCGGCTCCCTCGGCCAATAAAACGAGATGAGCGCCACAATCCCAGAGTCGACCACGACTGGACCTAATAGTCAGGGGTTCCCTTTACCCATTTACATACATACTTACCTGGGTATATGCGCCATTGAACTTGGTGGGAATTACTTCTGAGTAGGCAAGTGCATGCTTGTTCTGTTAGTTGCTTGTTCATATAAGCTGTGCTGACAAATATATGTAACCTGCACACACTGTACCTTTAGAGCACATTTGAAACATATGATTTCTCTCAAAGAATTCTGAGCATTGTAATTTGCCTTTCAAAGAGTTATAATTCCAAGCAACACTTAGCAAACCACAGTGCCCAGAATTCTTTGAAGGGGAAAATGTACTTTAAAGGTCAAGGGTACATGCAGCCCTTATGCAATGGACAAGTGTAAATGATTATGAAATGGTTCTCTTCTAGTTTGTCATGAAGCTCACTACCGCCAAGCAACAGGACCACTTCTTCCAAGCCTCTCATCTCGAGGACAGAGATGTCTGGGTGAAAGACATCAAGAAGGCCATTAAGTGCATCGCAGGAGGTCAACGGTTTTCTAGGAAATCCACCAGGAAGTCTATTAAGCTTCCAACCACCATCAACCTGGGGTTTGTTAAAATAGACTTCTTCAAATGTTAATTTAAAAGGCAGGAACATATCCTCTTGTTTACTTGGGGCTAATTACACATATGGGATGCGGGTGGCACTGTGGGTTAAACCACAGAGCCTAGGACTTGCCAATCAGAAGGTCGGCAGCTTGAATCCCCGTGACGGGGTGAGCTCCCATTGCTCAGTCCCTGCTCCTGCCAACCTAGCAGTTCCAAAGCACATCAAAGTGCAAGTCGATAAATACCTTCTGGCGGGAAGGTAGATGGCGTTTCCGTGTGCTGCTCTGGTTCGCCAGAAGCAGCTTAGTCATGCTGGCCACATGACCCGGAAGCTGTACGCCGGCTCCCTCGGCCTGTAAAGCGAGATGAGCGCCGCAACCCCAGAGTCGGTCACGACTGGACCTAATGGTCAGGGGTCCTTTTACCTTTAATTACACATAAATGTGATGCTATGATTTCAAAAAAGAAAAGAAAAGCAGCCTTGAGAGATGGAAATTTGGGCTGGAGAAGTGATAGGGAGGTAGAGGAGTGCTTCATCCTTTCCCCAGCTCCCCCCCCCATTGCATATCCCAGTTGTTTATCCTCCAACGGAGCCTGAAAAAAATACATATTAAAATTGTGAGTAGAGAAAGGATTAAACACAGACATACATACACATACACCCTCTTCTCCAAATTCCCATCTCTCAAAGCTGCTTTTTATTTATTTAAAGGATATATGTGTGTGGAGCTATTTTAATGGCATTCACGCTTGGGTTGTAGTAATCTGGTTTTATTGAGTCATCATTTCTTTGCTTTCCTGTAATAGTAGCTGTTGGGCAAATATGTAGGCACCAGGCATTGTCATAAAGCGAAGGTTTGTTTCCCCTATTTCCAAAATGCACAAGAAACTCAGAACCTGGCTAGAACAAAGCAGTGAGATTACAAAAGTTTAAAATATTAATTGACAGAAGAGGAAGTTGATATTATTGTTTTTTCCCCAAGTCCACTTGCAATTTGACTTTCACTTAGATTCAGTTAGGGTAGGAACATAAAGAGCCCTGCAAGCTCAGTCCAAAAGCCTAAATATAGCCCAGCATCCTGTTCTTACAGTGGCCGAGTAGATATGTGTTGAAAACCCACAAGGAGGACATGAGTAGACCAACACTCTTCCCCGCTTGTGGTTCTCAGCAGCTGGCAGTTAGAGCCATCCTGCTTCTGAAAGGGGAAATATGTGCTATGAATTGGTCTAACATCCTTGTAAAGCCATCCAAGTTGGTGGCCATCACAACATTCTGTAGAAGCAGAAAGTCCAATCTTTGAGGGAAGCAGATTTATTGTGCAAGAGCTCCCAATCAACTTATTGTGCAACCTGAATTTGCTGGAATGTGATTGAATCCCACCTGTAAACAGTGACAGCCTGGAAGCACCCTGTGTTTAGACATATGCCTGTATGATTATCTCAACTGTGTTGTTGTTGTTTAGTCATTTAGTCATGTCCGACTCTTCATGGCCCCATAGACCAGAGCACGCCAGGCACTCCTGTCTTCCACTGCCTCCCGCAGTTTGGTCAAACTCATGCTGGTAGCTTCGAAAACACTATCTCGTCCTCTATCATCCCCTTCTCCTTGTGCCCTCCATCTTTCCCAACATCAGGGTCTTTTCCAGGGAGTCTTCTCTTCTCATGAGGTGGCCAAAGTATTGGAGCCTCAGCTTCACGATCTGTCCTTCCAGTGAGCACTCAGGGCTGATTTCCTTCAGAATGGATAGGTTTGATCTTCTTGCAGTCCATGGGACTCTCAAGAGTCTCCTCCAGCACCATAATTCAAAAGCATCAATTCTTCGGTGATCAGCCTTCTTGATGGTCCAGCTCTCACTTCCATACATCACTAGTGGGAAAACCATAGCTTTAAATATACGAACCTTTGTCGGCAAGGTGATGTTTCTGCTTTTTAAGATGCTGTCTAGGTTTGTCATTGCTTTCCTCCCAAGAAGCATGGACAAAAGCTTTCATAGAAAGGCCACTTATTAGTTGTCTAGGTTATAAAAGCATGAGATGAGCCTCCTTAAAGGGTGTAGACATTTCCTATGCCTGCCTAAGACAGGGGTAGGCAACCTAAGGCCCATGAGCCACAAGCGGCCCCTGAACCGAGCCGCCTGCTCAGTGAGTCCTCATGTGCTGCGCTAAACCGGCACAGTGTGGCGCTGGGACTCGCTTCCGTGGTGCTGGAAATCGCGTCTACGCATGCACAGATGCCAAAAATCACATCTGTACAAATGCCAGAAATAATGTCTGTGCAGACGCTGGAAATCGCGGACACGCGCTCATGGGTGCACAGTCCAGCCCACGGAGAGATCTCCGCTGGAGTGAACTGGCCCAGGTGAGGGAAACCTTACCGACCACCCCTGGCCTAAGGCATCTTTTCCCCTGTCTGCTACATTGTCAAGTGGGTTTGGTAATTGCCTTGTAAATATGCTTTGTACTGCTAGCTGGGTGAGTGGTGAAGCAAGCCCATCGCCACTTCATAAGAAGAACAAGAAGAAGAAGAAGAGTTTGGATTTGATATCCTACTTTATCACTACCCGAAGGAGTCTCAAAGTGGCTAACATTCTCCTTTCCCTTCCTCCCCCACAACAAACACTCTGTGAGGTGAGTGGGGCTGAGAGACTTCAAAGAAGTGTGACTGGCCCAAGGTCAGCCAGCAGCTGCATGTGGTGGAGCGGGGAAGCGAACCCGGTCCCCCAGATTACGAGTCTACCGCTCTTAACCACTACACCACACATTGGACTCAAACCATATGCTTAAGTGGTGATTCAGGTTTGACCAAATAAGGCAGAAGGAAATGCCTTCTCCCCGGTCAGGCTAATGGTCCATTAACACGATACCAGCTACCCTGACTGTCAAAAGCTCCCAATCAGGTGTTGCTTTCTCAGCCCTAGATGACAGAGTCTTCCTATTACACAGAAAATATGTGCTCCACTCTGAGTTATCTGCAGTCACTGGCGGAGGAAGAGGGGTGCGGGGTGTGTGGTCTGCCTCAGGTGTCATCCCTGGGGGGGGTGACATCTCCCCCCCATCACATCTGGGACAGCATGTGCCAGAGCAGCTAGCTCTGCCTCTGTCTGCAATGAGTGGCCTCATGAAAATGGTGTTTTTAAAACAGCCATCATGGATGCCCCTACACAATGTGCTCTTTTTTGGTTTGTTCATCTGTATAGAAGCTCCCCACGGAACACATCTGATTCTATAATTAGTGGGTCATTAAGGACTGGAGTTTGCAGAGTCCCTTTGATGCATTTGCAGAAGGAATTTAAACCCCAAAGAGCCAAATCGAACATTGTTTCCTAATTCTGCCTCACTTCTCTCACTGCACAGTGAACTGTATCTCTCAATGAAAGACCCCGAAAAAGGGATCCGAGAAATGAAGCTGGAAAAGGACAAGAAAATTTTCAACCACTGCTTTACGGGTAAAGAGCTCTTATTTTGCCCTTTCAAAAAATGCTCCGTTGAGTAAAACAGGTGCTAGAAAATGGAGTCGCGACAGGAAATAGTTTGATGGGAGGAAAATGTCAGTTGGCATTCCAAAATAGTTGAACCTGCCAGTTCCTGGAGAAAATGTCCTATAGATATTGGACAGAATGTGGCAGCATTGAAAGGGGAAATTGTTTTTAGTAGACAGAATGTGAAAACCGCATGGTCAAGGCTTTCCGATGAAGTGGGCTTGAGTTTTGAAAGCTAATACCACAGCAAATTTGTTAGTCTTTAATATGGACTGGGCACAGCCCTAAATACTTCATATGATTTACATATTCCCTGGCAATTGGAATATTTGGCAGAGCCTGGCTCAAACCAAATCCAGATATAGTCACCGCTGGCTTCATATTTCCAAACTGTAATTGCAATTTGAATTTAATTGAGAACATATCTCTTTGATTTGCTAAACTACTTGCAGTCTGCACTACTTCATTTTGTGCCTTTCTGCTCACACACCTTGGTTCATTTCCTTGCCTTTAGGCAGTTGTGTGGTTGATTGGCTCCTGTCAAACAACTCTATCCGGAATCGTCAAGAGGGTCAAATGTTGGCATCTGCCCTGCTGAATGAAGGTTATTTTCAGCCTGCTGGAGATATATCCAAGAGTGCACTGGAGGGCCTGTCAGAAACTTCCTTCCTTGACCACGAAGACGCCTATTATTATTTTGTAAGTAGCAATGCATAACTCTTCTTTGTGGGATCGCTGGAGGTTGGGGGGACACGGGAACCCTAGAAAATATAGCTTTTCAGACTGGCTGCAATATGAGGGTCTCATCTAATGCAGTCTCTGTGGGTAGGTGTATACTGTATATATGTGCATGTGTGTTGAAATATATGTCCATGTATATTTCCTGGTGGGACGTGGGTGGCGCTGTGGGTTAAACCACAGAGTCTAGGACTTGCAGATCAGAAGGTCGGTGGTTCGAATCCCCGCGATGGGGTGAGCTCCCGTTGCTCGGTCCCTGCTCCTGCCAACCTAGCAGTTCGAAAGCATGTCAAAGTACAAGTAGATAAATAGGTACTGTTCTGGCGGGAAGGTAAATGGTATTTCCGCGTGCTGCTCTGGTTCGCCAGAAGCGGCTTAGTCATGCTGGCCACATAACCTGGAAGCTGTACGCCGGCTCCTTCGGCCAATAAAGCAAGATGAGCGCCGCAACCCCAGAGTCGGTCACGACTGGACCTAATGGTCAGGGGTCCCTTTACCTTTACCTTTATATTTCCTGGTACTACACTTGGACATTGACTTTTTTCTAAGGGCATATACTCCATATTGCTTGATACAAATTAACCACCTTTCACTACTGCAGTTGGTGAGATCAGAGCTGAAAGGTGGTCTATTTGGTGCAAACATCTTCAAATATTGATGCTACCTGATTGGCCCCCAAAGTTTCATGATTCATCTAATTTTACCTTCAACCAGAATCCTTCCTTCTGTTTTTAAAGTGGATGTGTTAGTTATGCAGTAACAAGGATTGACTTTTGACTGTTACAGGATTGCAGCATTGGTTTGGTTTTTCCCCCTAGCTGCCACAATTTTTTAAATATGTCTTGGATACTTATATTTAAATCTCTGCTTCCCAGCCTTTAATTTATTTAATTTATTGCAAAGCACTTGGGAGGAAGAATGACTTGGCATCCCTCTGCTTCAGCAGAAGCAACAGAGCAAGCCAGCGTTCCTCCGAAAGCTAGTGACTGTGAATCACTGAAGTGCAAGACCTGGCCTCAGTTAGCTGTCATTTCAGAGGAAGCTGCCTTGACTTCTTCTGTAAATGTATTCTATTTACATCTTTGTGGGTATTTTCCTATCCTAAAAGGGTTAATTGTAAATATATGACTCCAACCATTTCCACAGGCTTTCTGGAAATACAGGGTTGAATTCAGTGAAGTTCTACTCATGGGTAGACCCATTGAGGTTAATGGGCTGAAGTTAGTCATGTCCATTTATTTGAAAGGTTCTACGCTGAGTATAACTAATATTGGGTATTATGAGTGGGAATCAATAGTGTTGCTGCATGCATAGAATGTGGTCTGCCTCATGCTATGGGCCTCCCCAAATACAGGGACTGGTTGGATCAGGAGGAGTGGTAGAGGCTGCCAGCCCAAGAGGATGACAACTTAGAGTAAGGTTACCAGATTTTTTTTCATATAATCCAGGGACAGTTTTTTGGTGTGTTTTTTTAAAAAAGAAAGAAAAAAAGTTTGGGTTTTTTTTTTAAAAAGTTTTGTTGTGTTTTTTTTTTAAAAAAAAAAAAAGAAGTAATATCCTTCCTCTGGGCCCCGGTCTGCTCCTTTGGAGCACTAGCTGCCATGGAGTAGGCTCGGGTCGGGCTTGGGCTCGGCCATGTGTCCTACCCTCGCATTGCTCTCCTACTTCTCCTCCTAAGCGGTGGCGGCGGTGGCAGCGGCGTGGCAAGGTCAGGGCTCCCCTCTTTTTTCTCCTTCCTCTTTCTCTCTCTTCCTTCTCCTTCTCCTCTCCTCCTTCTCCCTGCATCGGCTCCGGGGTTTTCCTGGCCCTGGAGTGCCGCTGGGCAGTCGGCCGGGTAGCCGGGTGCTCTCGCTCCCGACTCAATTTGGGTCACGGGGGGGGGGGGGCATCTGTGGTTCCCCCTTGGCAGTGGCAGTCTCAGCAGCCCGGAGCCAGCCTGGTAGCGCAGTTGGCTCTTGCTGGCTTCAGGAGCTGCTCGCTGCCGTGGCGCCCACCATTTTGCCTCGCTGGTAATCCCCTTATGTATGATGTGTATTGAAGCAATCATGCAACATTCATTCCCTACTAATAAATCTACAACACTTAAAATATAAATCCAGGGACATTCCGGGGACGGATTTTGTCCGGGGACAGATTTGCAAATCCAGGGACTGTCCCCGGGAAACAGGGATGTCTGGTAACCATAACTTAGAGCCCAGAGCCTGGGGGGGAATGACTGAGGAGCAGTCAGCAGAAGGGATGAGCTGGGAACTGATAGAAGCAGGAAACCAGAGGGGTCAAGGGTGCAGAAACAGTCCCAGTCCTACAGACTCTCTTTCCCCTCTGACCCCTCGCTCCAGGAGGGTCCTATGCCAGAGAGGCCCAGAGGAGGAGCTCACCCCCTCAACACAGCCTTCCTCTGCTTGGGAGGAACCCAGAGTGAGAGGATAGAGGGGAGGGGCATACTAGGGTTTAGTTTCAGCAATGCCTTCATTGAGTTAAGATGAAACAGGGACATTGATGTATTGTTGGTAAGTTGTTGTTTTGCTAATAATAAGCTAATTTCATTCCGTGCCTTCTGTATATGTTTCTACCCTGTGGATGACCTGGCTCCTTGACAGCTCCTTGACACCCATCCTCTCCTCACCCCAACCCTCTAATCTGCTCTGGAAAGTATGGGGATCCCTCAGAACAGGTTGGGTGTGTGCATGAATGGGAGCAGGATAGAGGGGGAAGTCACATGGCATGAGTGGACCTCATTCCCCATGTGCATACTCTACTTAGCACTATAAAACCAGACCTTAGATTTGGTACATCCATGCTTGTGAGTTTGAGGTTCTACTTTTATCACTAAATGGAGCTTGCGGGGGTGGAAGAGGGAATGAACCTTCTCTTTCACCCTCTTACCTCCCCCTGTTCCACTGCTTGAAGACTTTTGGAATTGGAGTTTGTGGTGTGGATTTAAGCAATGAAGCATGGGAAGGTAAGGAGTAGGTACATTGTACTCCATCCCCTGTGTGCTACACTTCCTGACAAAAGTGCTTTATAACCAGTGCACAACTGTTTGTTGTTGTTTAGTCGTTTAGTCGTGTCCAACTCTTCGTGACCCCATGGACCAGAGCACGCCAGGCACTCCTGTCTTCCACTGCCTCCCACAGTTTGGCCAAACTCATGTTGGTAGCTTCAAGAACACTGTCCAGCCATCTCGTCCTGTGTCGTCCCCTTCTCCTTGTGCCCTCCATCTTTCCCAACATCAGGGTCTTTTCCAGGGAGTCTGCTCTTCTCAGGATGTGGCCAAAGTATTGGCGCCTCAGCTTCAGGATCTGTCCTTCCAGTGAGCACACAGGGCTGATTTCCTTCAGAATGGATAGCTTTGATCTTCTTGCAGTCCATGGGACTCTCAAGAGTCTCCTCCAGCACCATAATTCAAATGCATCAATTTCTTTGCGATCAGCCTTCTTTATGGTCCAGCCCTCACTTCCACAACTAGTTTGGCCTTAAGACTGGCCTTCTCAGTCTTCTGTATGCATGATTATCTAGATTGCCAACTTCATTCACTGATGCTGTCTAAGGGAATGCTAGTTGCACAGCTGTTGGCAAGGTCCCATATAATCAGTCCTGAGATTCTACAACTCTAGTTGGCAATGTTTTTAAGAAAGAAAAACAAACACACGCCATATTTTGTTGCTGAACAATTTTGGTTGTGCCATCTGACTCACTCCTCCATGACAAGGGCTTCCTTAAATTAGGTACTCTAAATTTCTTTTTCATAGAATGCAGATGAAGAGAAGAGTTATTTAACCCTCCCTTGACCCCACCCCACCCTGCTCCAGTGTGACCAGTGAGAGGAACAAAGAGTACTCTCCATATTCTGCATTTCAGTTGCTCAATCTATTTCCCTCGGATATTGACTTGTGTGCACAAGAAAGCAAGGCGAGAACTTTCTCTGAGCCTCTACTGATCACATCGGAGAGGAAGTACCTTAAAATGCTGTTTGCCACGAAGGAAAAAGGAATTTGGTGCATACCGTATTTTTCGCCCCATAGGGCGCACCGGCCCATAGGACGCACCTAGTTTTTTTGGGGGGGAGAATAAAGGGGGAAAAAATATTTTTCCCCCAGGTGCGGGGCTGGGGCGGGGGAAGCCCGAGCTTCCCCCGACCCCAGCCCCCAGAACAGGCAACTCTCCGCAAGCCTTGGGAAACCAGCGCAACTTCCCGCCGGACTCCCACGCCTTGCGGATATCTGCCTGAAGCCCAAACCAGGTCGGGGAACAGCAGGATGGCGGCGCTCCGCCTCCCCGCTGTCCCCTAAGCTTGTGGGGCTGGCGGTGGGGAGAAGTGCGCTTCTCCCCACCGCCAGCCTCCAAACCAGGTCAGGGAACCGAAGCAGTGCGCCCCAGACTTCGAGATGCAGGCTGCTATCCGCAAGCCTAGGGAGCCCGATGGGAACTCCCATGGGCTCCCAAGGCTTGCGGAGAGCTTCCTGAAGCTTGGAGAGCGAGAGGGGTCGGTGCGAAAGCCTGCATTCGCCCCATAGGACGCACACACATTTCCCCTTCATTTTTGGAGGGGGGAAAGTGCGTCCTATAGGGCGAAAAATACGGCACTTCCTATATACATGCTTTGTTCATCATGCATGTATTCACTACGATGCATAAATCTTAGCCTGTAGTCCAGGTTAAAGAATGACAAGTGGGATCCCAATGCTGGGATAGGGGAGAGATTGAGCTCACAGCCTATTTGTTTGGAAGCTTTGGAAAGTTCAGCAGATGCTGACATTATTTGCTGTCTTATTTAGAAATATTTTTAACCTTCATTGCAAAGCAATGAATCTAGAGTAACACATGAAACTTGAAATATACTCGGAGTCAAGTGTGGATTTCATGCTCTTTATTCAGCTCATAGTAGCGAGGAATGAAACTTCCCCCACAATATCTGCTTTATGTACATTATTTACACAATGGGTCACAGGTGATTGGCTAATTCTGGGATTCTCCTGTAGGCCAATCAGGTTGCGGATTCACTTCCACCTGGAGCTGGATTGGGTGGCTCCTATGGACCAATCAGACTGCTGCATTGTTCTAGGACCAATCAGACTGCTGCATTTTGGATCCTATTGTTCTAGAACCAATCAAACTGCTGCATTTTGGATCCTATTCACTCAGTACATATCAAAACTCTTTCAGGTGACGTTAGCAACATGGTCTTGTTCTTTCCTTAAAACAGGCAGACAGTGGATTCTTCAGTGAAGGGAATTCCAGTGATGATGATGGTATCTTCAAGGAAGAATTCAGAGGCACAGTGGTCAAACAGGGATGTTTACTGAAACAGGTTGGTATAGACCTTGTTTGCTGTGATGGCTCAGAAAAGTAGTCAATATAGTACAGAAATATAAACCTTCTCAGGAAAACTGCCTGTGCTGAAATCTCTCTTGATTCTCATAGCTGTGCTGTGTTGTGTTGCTCAGTGGTAATCAGCTGGTGAAACAGGGTATCCTTCAAATCCTTCGGGGGGATGTCACAATCAATCTGGTTTTGCCCAATTCCAACAGAATTGCAACACTGCCGTCACGCACGGGGCATATGAAGATTTTATAACCATGTGACTCACTGAGCTTGTCACTTGCTCCATGCAATCCTAAGAAGAAATTGCAGCACTGAGAGGAAATGATCACAGACTGAATCCACGGTAGAATGTTGGTCATCAATTTTGAGGCACTTTCAGGAATATAAGTGGCACAGTATCCAAAATGTGAAGGGGAAATGAATTCTAAATGTTGTATTTTCTTTCTAGTACTTTAGAGACATTCTTCAGTCTGAATTATTTCAAGAGATACTGAGTTTTATAAGAAAGAAAAAGTACCACTTTTTAAAAGGGTGTGTATTTGGAGTTACCCAAGCGAACACTTTTAAGAGGTTTTTTGGATGTAAGCATTGGGGCAAGAAAAGCTTGCATTATAGCTAGTTTGAGGCTGAACAATATATTGCCTAAGGTCTACAACTGACCTGTAAAAGCTGTTGCCACAGATCTTCATTCCTTCTTGGGAATAATTCTCATTATAGTCTGTGCTCTAGACCAGGGGGTCTCAATCTGTGGTCTATAGACCACCAGTAGTCTGTGAGCTTTATTCAGGTGGTCCACAGCATGTTCACATTAAACTGACATATTGGGTTTTTTATTGCTTCTTTAATTTCTTATATTGTACTTTATTGGATTGCAAATTGAATTCTATGGAAGGCAAATAAAATGTAAGAAATAAAGGAAGCAATGAAAACAGTAAGAAATCATACAGCATCTAGCACATCGCATTGCAATTGCTAAAACAAGCAGAAAGAATCATTAAGTGGTGATTAGCAATTTTCAAATGGTTCATAGGAAAAATAGTTTAGAGCAGTCGTTGCCAAACTGTAATGGCTATTTCCCACCCAAGAAAGAACCAGCAGCCTTCTGAAAATGAAGATACTGTATGTGGCAATTGGTTTTAGAGGTCAATTATAATTGCATTGGGAATTCTATAGAAGGGTGACATATACATCCCTAAAATAAAATAAAATGAAATAACTTTTAGGGTCTTGACTGTGCTGAGGCAGCAAAAACAGCAGAACTCCAGCAAAAGCCATGGATACTCTGCTTCTGACATTCCCAGGATGCAGCAAGGGGATTTTTTGAGCAGAAACGTACCTTTTTAAAATTAAATTTGTGTGTTAAACCACAGAGCCTTGGCGGTTCGAAGTAAGCTCCCGTTTTTCGGTCCCTGCTCCTGCCAACCTAGCAGTTTGAAAGTACATCAAAGTGCAAGTAGATAAATAGGTACCGCTGCGGCGGGAAGGTAAACGGCGTTTCCGTGCGCTGCTCTGGTTTGCCAGAAGCAGCTTAGTCCTGCTGGCCACATGACCCGGAAGCTGTACGCCAGCTCCCTCGCCCAATAAAGTGAGATGAGCACCGCAACCCCAGAGTCGGCCACGACTGGACCTAATGGTCAGGGGTCTCTTTACCTTTACCTTTTTAATTATTTTTTTGGCCAGGGGAGAGGGGAGCTGGAACAGATATACACCCAATGCCTGAGCCAAAAATCCACCTATATCTGTAATCAATAAAGTTGTGGCCATTTCTAATCCAGATCCCTGTCTGCTTGAGTTTATTAATAATATCTTACATTTAGCCACTGCCCGGGGGGGGGGGGGCAGGTGTTGCAATGTGAGTGGATCTGCAATAAACAAAAAACCCCAAACTTATTTCTTGGTGAGTTTTCCCAACTTTCCCCCCCCCCAGAAAAAAGCACTGGGTGCAGCTATCACAACATTCTCGCTTAGCTACCACAGTGTTCTTCAGTTCTGTTTTGGGGATTTGTTCTTGCAGTGCAGAAAATGAAAGTCATACATTCATTACATTTATTTAGGGGCACCGGAGGAAAAACTGGAAAGTTCGAAAGTTTGTCCTGAGAGAAGACCCTGCCTACATGCATTACTATGATCCTGCAGGGGTAAGCCCATTTTCTGTGGTTTTGCTGGACATTTGATATGAAACCCGCCTTCAGAATCATGGGTTTGAGTGGCAGGATTGTTTATGTGAATTGTGTTCAGTTGCTGGGACCTCTCCTCTTGATGAAAAAAAAAGCATCTTCTTTTTAAAAAAATATTTATTTATTTTATTGAACAAGAAAAACCTTAAAATACATTCCATACCGACATACATTCCATAAATTATAAAGATTATAAAGAATTGAAATAGAAAGGGGGGGGGAGAGAAAAGAAGAAAAAGAAAAAAGGAATTAAAAGAAATAAAAGTATAAGTAGAAAAAGGCTATACTTTTATCTGAAGTACACATCAGCAAAGGAAAAGAAACTTCCAACTAAACTCATTGTACTATTTTACCTTTAAGCTATTATTTACACAGTTTCCTAAAGTTGTTTCTCTTCATCTTAAATCTGACGTTTTCCAACAATTACTTTATATTACATGGCTCATTCAATATCTGCCAGGAAGTTTTCATTGTCACAATACCCTTTGAGATATTCCTTAATTACTATTCCTTATTAACTTCTTGTATTGAGTTTCCTCTCACCGTTCCTGTTCTCCTTGCTAATTGTAAATACTCTATCAGTTTGGCTTGCCACTCAATCTTTGAAGGGATAATTTCGCTTTTCCAATTTCTGGCTATTAGAATTCTTGCTGCTGTATCTTCAGGGCTGTATATTCTAATATATTTTCTCAACTTATTTATAGGCCGCCTTTCAGGGCATAACCCCACGCAAGGATGTTTATGTGTAATAAAAACGCAATACAATGCAAAGTGAAATGGCAGCAGTACAATCGTTTTTTAAAACATGGGCTAGTTAAAATAGGGTTGCCATATTCCAAAAGTTAAAATCCAGACAAAGTTGTTGAGGTGGTTTTTTTTTGGGGGGGGGGTAGGTCAAAGTTGTTGAGTTCTTTTTAGGCACATCTCCACACAAAAAGGAAGATGTTTGGGGGCTTTTTTGGAATTTTTAAGGGATTATTTTTTGAAAAATGACACCCCTCCCCACCATATGTCTGGGTTTCCCAGACATTTTGCAAATTCGGCAAAAATCCACCTGGACGCCATTCTGCTGGCTGATTCCTGGACATGTCCAAGAAATTCCGGACATATGGCAGCCCGAAGTTAAAATAAGTGAATAAAATAACCGAATAGATTTATGCAGCCAAAAAAGCTGTATGTTCTAAAACAGCTCTCTAGTTTAGTCACATTTAATAAATACCTAAATAAAGGGGAAGTATCCCAATTTTTGGGGTGTGTGCAGTGAGTACAAAATGCACCTATTTCAGAAAGGCTTTGTCAAATGAGCTTCAGTCAGCAAAGTGGCTCCCATTCCCCAACTTTTGCGGCTTGTTCTGTTGTTCTAGCACAGTTTTTCTTCCATCTGTTCTGCCCCTCCTGCCAATACACTGAGTTCTAACGTTATGTGTCTGAGAGAGAGGGGGAAAAACCTTTTCATTATTTCCACATGGTTCATAATGTCAATAACTCCTTGTGAAACCTACTTTCCTTCACCTTTCTTCTACACTGAAGAACCCCAATTTTCTGGTTTAACTCCTTGATTGCCTATAGCCTGTGCCAACACACACACACACACACACACACACACACAGAGAGAGAGAGAGAGAGAGAGAGAGAGAGCGATAGCCATGTCCATCTCATTCCAAAAATGAGTTTTTAACCAAGATAAGAGACTCAAGTTCTTCATGATTTCCTCCTAGATTATACCATAGCCTGCATAAACCCACACACTGATGGCTGTAATAATTTCTGTCATGTTGGTTTCAGCTGGAAGCGAAAAGGGTTTCCAGAATGAGTTTTTAGCCAAGCTAACGATCGTTTGATTTTGAATCATTTCAGGGGGAAGAGCCACTTGGAGCCATTCACTTGAGGGGTTGTGTGGTGACAGCGGTTGAAGACGCACCAGATGGTAAGCAGGAGCACATGGAGACCGTCCCTCGTGCCATGCATGTTCATGCCTCATTCTAAGAAGTCTTTGTAACACTTCTGATGGTGCCCCTGGGCGGGTGCCTCAGACATTTCCTTCCTTCCTTCCTTCCTTCCTTCCTTCCTTCCTTCCTTCCTTCCTTCTTTCTTTCAAGTAAGAAGTAAGTCTCCAGTCCTCCAGTCTCCAGTCTTCTCAGAAAGAAAGTTGTGAAGCAAAATGTGCCAATATCTTCTAAGAGATTTCTGTGAAACAAGAGTGGTATGGCTGCCTTGTAGATTTCTCCTGGTACTGAGGAATGCTATCTCTTGGTTTTAGACAGGAATAGCAGTGTATAGCTGACTTTTCATCATATGTGTTAAGTTGTGGGTGAACATATCAGACGACACAGCGATTCTTCAGACAGCTCTTGTTTATTCTCAGGCCAGAACAGAACTGAACTGAAGGGTTCAGCCAACCTGCTTATATAGAGCTCAACTACAAAACAACAGTAGCAACTTTCTGTCACTATCCAATCACTCAACGTCGCTTTCAATGCCTTATTTGCAGACCTGAGTGAAAACTATCTACAGTATCCACCTGCTGGCCCAGGGTGAGAACTTCAGTACATAACACCATGCATAAGATTGTCAAGGGCAGGGCCGTCTTAACCATAGGCACCAGGGATGCGGGGCACCCAGGCTCTCAGGGGCACCAGGCCAAGAGTCCGGGGCCCTAGAGTTGGAGTCCGGGGAAGAGCCCACCCACAGATCCTTTAACCCCGGCACCACATATGCTTAAGATGGCCCTGGTCAAGGGCTGGTTGCCACTCTAGTTTTGTGTTATGCCACATCCCCTCCATGGCAGCCATTTTGTGATGGGCAGCCCCAGCATGCTTTCAAAATTCAAAATGTCTCTGGTGCTCTAAAAAGGTTGGTGATCCCTGCTTCTTAACATATTCGAGGCCTGCAAGCAAATGGCTCAAACACTCAGTTTTGTTGATACCCAAACTGGGGCAGTCACATGAAAAAAAAATCAGCATCTCCCTCTTAATATGTCAATTAGATAGAATTATCTTTGAATGTGAGATGAATTGAATGTCTTTCCCCATCCCTATTTCCTTGTCACGAAGGCATTTTGATCTGTTCATTTATGCTTAAATCTGTCTGCAGGTAAAACCAGCGTTGGCTGGAATTTTCTTGTGATTTATTCTGTCTTTTCAGTATCAGTATTCAATATCCATACACTGCCTAAACAGAGCATGAGAGAGGTTTAAAAAAGGGGTGGGAACAACGATCACCATTTCTGACCATTAGTGCTGGCTCAGGCCCAACAATACTAGGTCACTGGCATGGCTAACCATGATGCTGGCAGATATGACTCCCAATTTCAAATGAAATACAGGCTTATATATTTATGTAGAGTTGATTTTCTACATGGAAATTGGAAGAATTTCAATTGTGTTTGCGAGAGTTGTGTGAAAATGGAAGAGACCATTGAGCCAGAAGAACTGAAACAGCTCCCAGACTCCTTTGCTCCAAGTCTTCTTTCTCTCACAATTAGGCAAGAAAAATGATGTCGGGGGCAACCTGTTTGAAATCATTACTGCAAATGAGGTCCACTACGTCTTGCAAGCAGCCACCTCCACAGAACGTACAGAATGGATCAAGGCCGTTCAAGTGGTTTCCAGGACTGGAAAGTGAAGAACTATAAACTCTAGCAAAATACGAGTACCTCTTGTTCAAAGGGTTTCTCCACACAACTGGCTATCTCGTTCACAGATACCAGGATGGTTGGTTATAACCCTGAAACTTGTATTTGACAATAACCTGTTTTAGAATTAGCACAGTATTTCATATGCCTGTGTCCTGTTCGCTTTCTATACCTTCCCATTATCCAAAACAGGATCATTTGGCCTCGTCACAACAGTCTGTAAAGTTTTCTCCTGTACCACCAAGTAAAGAAGATGTTAGTTTAAGGCAGATGCATGACTAAGTGTTACGTAACCCTTATGATTTCTGCATATGGTAGTGGTTTGGGGGGAATTGTTTGTAAAATGAGTTTTGTATTTTAACGAACCCTCCTCCTCTTCACATATATGTGTATCTGTAAGAAGCTCCAACTGAAGTAAATGGAGTTCTATTTGCCCTAAGAGTATTAAAACTACAGCTAATGTCATGGAAATATATATATATATTTGAAAAATGAACAAACTTGCTTTCTGTCTATTTCTTCCTTTCTTTCTTTGATGAGCTAATGAGAAGAATGGTGAGGATTATTATTTTTAAAATACCGTATTTTTTGCACCATAACACTCACTTTTTTCCTCCTAGAAAGTAAGGGGAAATGTCTGTGCATGTTATGGAGTAAATGCCTACGGGTGGCGGGGGGGGGGATCTGCTGCAGTCGTGAGCAGAGGATCCATGGTTCCCCTTCCTTCCCTCCTCCGTGGCTCGCTTTGAAACAGGAAAGCAGGAGAAGAGCCGCTGAGTGGTGAGGAGAGAGGGACAGAGAGCCTGCTTCTTTAAAGGAGCAAAGCAGGAGAGGAGAGGAGCCTTCCTCTCTTATACCCCTCTTCTTCATTATTAGCAGCATCCTTCTCCACCCACCCCACGCGTGCTTCTTCTCCCCTTAAACCCCTCTCCTGCATTATTAGCAGCATCCTTCTCCACCCACCCCATGCGTGCTTCTTCTCCCCTTAAACCCCTCTCCTGCATTATTAGCAGCATCCTTCTCCACACACCCCACACGTGCTCCTTGCCCCTTGAGTGTTTTTCCTTCCCTCCCCACTTAAAACGTGGTTGCAAAGCACGGATCCACATGGATCCTCAGGATTTTTGCACTGGGTCACGCCAAATTCACCATCAGATCATATAGCATGTCCATGGCTACATCTTGCACCAAAAAATTCACGCACCCACTGTTGCCTGGGGCCGCAGTGGTGCAAAAACGTGGTTACAAAGCATGGATCCACATGGATCCTCAGGATTTTTGCATTGGGCTACTCCAAACTCACTGTCAGATCACATGTCTGTGGCCACAGCAGGAACCACAAAAATCATGCATCCACTGTTTTGTTTAGAATATTTTTTTTCTTGTTTTCCTCCTCTAAAAACTATGTGCGTGTTATGGTCGGGTGCGTGTTATAGAGCGAAAAATATGGTACATACATGTATAAAAATACACACGCTCTGTCTCATACGCACCCACATCCACACAGCCAGCACTGCTGTGGTCACTGAATAAGCCACAGGCTTCAGGCCGCTATTCTAGATACGAGTATGGCTTGTAACTTTAAGCCAAAGCTGTAACCCAAAGTTATGATGGGGAACTAGGGCTGGCCCAAGACACCTTGCTGCCTGAGGTGAACAAGAAAATGGCACCCACCCAGAACTTTCGTTTGTCAAGGCTGCTGGGTTAGAGCATGGATAGGAATATCAGGCTCACGGAGGCAGGATCTGCTGCCCCTTCCAGCTTTCCGGAACCTTCCACTCTGGGTTTTTCCTGCTTTTTTCTTTTTCTTTTGGAGTCTTTTTTACTTTATTTATACTTATGCATCATATAATTAAACAGAAAAAATACAAATCATACAAATAAACAGAATAAAGCCAGAAATACATAGATACAGTCATACCTCGGCTTAAAGTCGCTTCAGGTTGAGCGTTTTCAGGTTGTGCTCCGCGGCGACCCGGAAGTAACGGTATGCATTACTTCCGGGTTTCGCCGCTCGCGCATGCGCAGACGCTCAAAATGACGTCATGCACATACGCAGAAGCGGCGAATCACGACCCACGCACGCGGAGATGCGCAGACACGGGTTGCATTCTGCTCTGGATGTGAATGGGGCTCCGGAACAGATCCCGTTGCATTCCAGAGGTACCACTGTACAAACATAATGACATAAACTGCAATAAAAAATATAAGCACTATACTCTCCTAAGAAAAAGGAAAAAGAGAAAATAAAAAGAAAATAAAAAAATGATTAAAAGAAAAGGTGACTTCCAACTAACTAGCTTTAACAATTCACTATCCCTCCTCCCCAAGCACTGTGACTGGATTCTAGTCCTGGATTGGAAGCTGGAGCTGTCACTGAGCAAAGCTCAACTCATGTCTAGCTACCACAGCATTCCCCCAATATGGTGGTGCTTTGCAACACTTTGAAGACAGGCTGTCTGGCTTTCTTAAAGCACACTGTACAAGCTATTGTCTTAGAAATCTCTTCCCCTTCTTTCCTTCCCTCGCCGTACTTTTCCAAAGTGATCAACAAGGTGGCATGGGCAGGGCAGCATTGTTACCTGGTTTCCCAATGCTACACATCGCTGCTGGTTACTGAGAGGGAGAGGGGGAGGGGGGAGGCCAAGGGGAACTTCACGTGGTGCAGACACAGTAGTGGGGCCAATCTTGCGACTTCACTACTGCTTGCCTCCATCCCATATGTTTAATTAAGGTTTTAAAACCCCAATTAAACAAGTGGTTTGGAGTAGGAGAAGGCAACAAAGCATGTGTTTAATTAGGATTTAAAACCCTTAGGACTGGCCCCCAAGTTGATTCATTTGGCTACAACACTGTTCTACAACACTGCTGCTAACTTCAAATTATGTACATTATGCATATATTTACATATTTCCAGTTTTATCATTGGAAACATTTTATTTTATCTTTGTTTTTGCACAAGCAAACAATTTCTGAATTTTCAGTTTTCACAGAATAATTTCAAAGCACCTTATAATAAAATAAAATGAGAGGTAGTGACTGGCTCAGGGATACCCAATGAACTTCATGGTTGAGCCAGAACACAAACCTGGGTCTCCCAGTACAAGCCCAACTCATAGACGCTTCTACATACTTATAATGAGCTCCACTTAAAAAATGAAACAGATACCACACACATCTTGTGCAAAAAGGATAGACGAATGAACTTATGTAAGCTGTGTGAAAGTGAAATGAGTTCAATACTCATTAGTTTGAATTTCACAACTCCTATCTCATGAAGTAGCTTAATCACCAGATAGAAAGAAATGGTTAATGCTGAGATAAGCAGATCTTCTTTTTTGGTCTTGGCCATAAAATGGACAGGATTTGCTCTGAATAACATCCAGTCTGTGAAAAGACTGAATCATTGATAAGGAGTTATGAGAATCAAATAAATTGTGCAGTAGATGATGATGGAAGTTCCATTGAATCTATTTTTCTCCCTCACATCTTCGACACTAACCCTTAAAGGAGAAGGGGAAGCCTCATTGCTCCTGGTCTCTTGTTGTCTATAACAGCTGTTCCTGGGTGATCTGTGGGCCTCCAGATGTCACTGGACTGCAACTTCCATCATCCCTGGCCATTGGTCATGCTGGCGAGGGCTGATGGGAACAGGAGTCCCAACACCACCTGGAGAAACCTTAGGTTTGCTAACCATGGTTTAGAACAGGCTTCCTCAACTTCAGCCCTCCAGATGTTTTGAGACTACAATTCCCACTGCTCCTGCTAGCTAGGGATCATGGGAGTTGTAAGCCAAAAACATCTGGAGGGCCGAGGTTGAGGAAGCCTGGTTTAGAAAATGCACTGCAGTATCTATCACTTCAATCTGGTTTGGATGAGCTTGAATAGTAAGTAGGTCAAGGCTGGTTGCAGGGGCTGTTGATAGAAGCAGATTTAGGGCAGCACAACGGGTTCTGCTGCCACTGGTATGGATGCATTGCATCCCCTCTTTGACTTGTGCCATCTAATATAGACCCCTACAGTGCCACCTGATTGATAGGAACGATGTCGCCAAGGTATTGTTATAAGTTTTTTTGGGGGTGCACCTCTGAACCCAATAAAGTAATGAATGTCAGAATCTAGCGAGGAAAGGAAAATGCAAGGTACAGAAATGTGCCAGAAAAGGAATTCCTGGCTGGGCTGCTTGAATGCAAACCCTTATGAAACAATGGCCAGGTACTTACACAGAAAGTTCACAGGTCTGTGCAAAACAGGGGTTGCCAAGGTGACGCGGAGGACTGTGAGCTGACAAGAGAAAGTGGTGTGCTGGGAAGGAGGAGGAGGACAAAGGCCAGGCCTCCAAAAACTGCTGGGCAGGCCAGAAGTCCACACAGGGGCTGGAGGTCAGAGCTATATTGGCTACTGACCACTGAGCCTCTTGGACTTGCCGATTGGAAGGTTGACGGTTTGAATTCCTGCGCCGGGGTGAGTTCCCGTTGCTCTGTCCCTGCTCCTGCCAACCTAGCAGTTCGAAAGCATGTCAAAGTGCAAGTAGATAAATAGGTACCGCTGAGGTGGGAAGGTAAACAGGGTTTCCGTGCGCTCTGGTTTCCATCACGGAGTCCCGTTGCACCAGAAGCGGTTTAGTCATGCTGGCCACATGACCCGGAAAGCTGTCTGTGGACAAACGCTGGCTCTCTCATCCTGAAAGCAAGATGAGCGCCGCAACCCCATAGTCGCCTTTGACTGGACTTAACCGTTCAGGGGTCCTTGGCCTTTTGACCTTTGCCTTTTACTGACTGGAGGTGCATTGTACATTGCACATTGCGGCAGCCTTTGGCTATGTGCAATAAAACTGACTGACTGATTGACTGGAGGTGCTGCAACACAGATACTGGGAGCCATGTCTGACTGCTGCTTTGAACCCCAGCTTGCTGAAGCTATGACAGGAGCAACAGGAGACACTTGGGGTTCTGCACCCCCTCCATTGCAGATTTCCAGGTATAAATATGTGCTAATAGTGAAGGAAGGTGAAGACAAGGGACCCCACCTAGGCCCGAAGTCACCCCCCACCAAAGCAGGCTCAAAGCTTCTCAAGGCTTTTCAAAATCATTTTCTCAGCTGGTAAGCATCAGAAACATTCCGCTCTGCTGTAACAAAGGTAGGGAACACAGTCCATTGTTTCTCAGGCCTTTCTCATGCTTTCTGGCCTTGCTAAAGAACCACATTGCAACTTGCTTTCTGTCCGGGAACCATGCCAGAACAAGAGATTGAAACATATCTGAACACTCTGAAATTCACCCCCCCCCCTTTCCTGGGAAGGGCACCAAGGGCCCAAGAGTCCCAAGACAGCTTTCTGTTCATGCTCAGAGGAACTCATGGGGCAGGACTCTGGAAGAAGGAGGAGGGATCTGGAAGGGGTATATATGCTTGTTCACATGATTGTGAACTGGTGCATGCTTTTGTGAACTATCACACTTGCTCCTTCTACCAGTTCATGAATGGTAGAAATAAAAGCCTTTTCTCCGAAACTATTCCTTGAGTGTCTTTTGACTCCCACTTCCCTTTCCCAGGCGCAATATTTTTCTCACCCGAGGGCAAAGCCTCATAAGGCTACAATATAACCTATTTCTTAAAGACACTAGGCTCTGCTGTCCCTTGCTCTTTCCAATGGAGACAACCCTGGGAAGGGCCTGGAATCTCGCACTGCTCATGGACCTTGGGGTGTAACAGAATGAATGTATGCTAAAGGGCAGGACTGAGTGTGTCAAGATGAAAACCACAACACAGATGGCCCACAGCAGTGGCATAGCGTGGGTTGTCAGCACCCGGGGCAAGGCAAGTAATTTGCGCCCCCTAACCCGTGGATTTGCGCCCCCTAACCCGTGGATTTGCGCCCCCTAACCCGTGGATTTGCGCCCCCTAACCCGTGGATTTGCGCCCCCTAACCCTAACCCCCAGATGTTACGCCCAGTGCAGCCGGCCCCCCCTGCACCCCCCACGCTACGCCACTGGCCCACAGAATGTAGTACCTGATCCAGAAGTACCTTTCTGAGTATATCAGCCACTTTGCTTGTAGTAGGTAAGCTTGAAAATGTGTGCACACACTGCTGCTAAAAAGAGCATGATAATGCACAGACAGAATGATAGAAATCAAGATTCTCTGGTTTCTTTCCCCACAGTGAGTGAGGAAATTCTTTGTTAAAAGTGGGATTGATATAGTGTAGTGTACCCCAAAACTTAGTAAAGCTGTGTGACATACTTGAATGAATGCATAAATACATTATGCCAAAGAACAATGAAATGTGTTACAAACAGAATTGTTGCTGTTAGTCATTTAGTCGTGTCCGACTCTTTGTGACCCCCTGGACCAGAGCACTCCTGGCACTCCTGTCTTCCTCTGCCTCCCGCAGTTTGGTCAAACTCATACTGGTAGCTTCGAGAACACTGTCCAACCACCTCGTCCTCTGTCACCCCCTTCTCCTTGTGCCCTCCATCTTTCCCAACATCAGGGTCTTTTCCAGGGAGTCTTCTCTTCTCATGAGGTGGCCAAAGTATTGGAGCCTCAGCTTCAGGATCTGTCCTTCCAGTGAGCACTCAGGGCTGATTTCCTTCAGAATGGATCGGTTTGATCTTCTTGCAGTCCATGGGACTCTCAAGAGTCTCCTCCAACACCATAATTCAAAAGCATAAAAAGAAACCAGACGAATTTATAAAGGGAGCAAAAGGAAGTTCTGACTTTATTATCTGCTTCCTAATTTGTACTGATGACTAGCTCACTGAATTCAGTTCCCTTATCAGTAACGTAGCCAGAATCATCAAATGAACAGACAATATCAAAATATCTGGGAAGAGTACTAAATTTCTGGAAGAATCAGCCTCTCTCTGGCCTCCCTGTAGTGTAAAAAGGAGATGGGACCAACAGATTCATCATTCCAGTTCCACAAAGACAAAATCTTTAACTTAAGCAGAATCTTATTAAATTGGGCAGTTAGAAGAACAGAGGGCAAAACATTAAAACAAGTGAGCACTAAAGCTTTCCAGTACTGGTAAATAGTTAATGTCCGCAAATATGAAATTCTGACAATTTCATAAAGTGTGGAACTGGAGGTCATCACTGCACAGTGCCTCTCAACGCCACAACCTTACATAATTTCATGTATAATTTCATGTCCCTGAACAAATTTCTCATTTTGGACTCAAGGAATGATTACAACAGCAGCAGCAAGAACTTTTTTTTTTTAAATGGGGAAAGTGGTCAGTTTCACGTACACCATGCCTCAACCCTTAATCATGTACATGTTTCATCATTATTTCTGAGTTCTAAAAATTAATGTTTTAAGGGGAAACTACTCATTGCTAGCCTTTCCTGTAAGTCATCAATGCTGACAGGACTACAGATGTGTCAGTGGTTCCACAATGAAAAGGGAAGAGAAAGGAGGAAGATAAAGCTTGCTCATTTAGCTAATGTCTTCATGATAATTGCTGTGTGGTTCCTACCACCCAGGCTCTTACCTCTAAAAATATGCTGTAGTGTTGCAAACCAAGGAAACCGGAACTCATCCTATTTTTTGTACTACAATATGATGTGTCGGTCTCAGAGTTATAAAAAGGTCACTGAGGCTGTGCAAACTCTACACCACTGTCTGTGTTTCTATTACTATTACTATTTATTTATTTATTTATTTATTTATTTATTTATACCCCGCCCATCTGGGCAGCTCCCAACAGAATATTAAAAACATGATAAAACATGAAACGTTAAAAACTTCCCTAAACAGGGTTGCCTTCAGATGTCTTCTAAAAGTCAGATAGTTGTTTATTTTCCTTGACATCTGATGGGAGGGCGTTCCACAGGGTGGGTGCCACTACCGAGAAGGCCCTCTGCCTGGTTCCCTGCAACCTCACTTTGTATTCCTCATTTTCCCATTATCTGTCATCATAAATCCCATTATCTGGTTTGGCTTCCATTTAAAATTATTTGCATTATTTATTAAATGTTTACCTTGCCCTTCTTCCCAAATGAGCACAGGGTGGTAAAGAACAAATTAGCAAAATATTATTGAATGTACTTAAGAACATTAAGAACATCTCAAAGTAGTCATCACAGCTAATAATTTCAAGGTTGCCAGGAACAGTGTCTTTCAACCATCGGATATCTGAACATTAATGAAGGAGACAGACATGCTTCACCAGGAAGAGTGGAACCATCACCAAGTATGCCCTGTCGCAGGTTCATGCCAACTGGGCAGCATCCAGCAGCATCACCAACAGGGCCTCCTCTGCTGATTGTAGTTATCTGAGATGTTAATGCCATCTGGGCAGCACCGACCCAAGAGCAGCATTAGCAAGACGCCTCCCCCCACCACCACAAGGTCAAAGATGGTTAATATTAGAGGAGTAACTCCAGAAAACAGCGACACTTGGAGGGTCCGCTTTTGCTGCTTTTGCAATATTTGATTTACTTACAGATGCACAAGTGGAACAGAGGTGGAAGGAAGCAGCACAGCAGCCGATAGATACGCTGCCCCACATCAGATCCCCAGAGAGATACCTGCATCATACAAGGCCTACGCAGCTCACAGCTAGTGCTTATCTCTCTCTTCCTCCAGAGTTTTTCACAGAAACAACCTCAAATCATTCGTGATTGTAGCATGAGATTGAGACAAGAATACCTTATAAGTATGGCAGAAGTTGTACTAAAGGCCTCTTGCTCTACAGAAACCTTGCTCTCTACAAAGTGCTGCAATCATTTGATTACTTGGGATAGTAATCAAACTGGCCAGGCTGGAATATGTCCTTAAACTCTAGTATAACACTCCTTACTTGCCTTGATGGAAGATGCAGTTGTTTGTGAGTGTGTCAAAACTAGACTACTGTACAAAGGTAAAATTCACATTTGTTCTTCTGCCTACTTTTGCACCAGGCAACATTCACTACTGGCATGTTCCCTGGAAGGTAGCTCAGATGAGGTTGCAACCCCCAGGCTGAAAAAGGTTTCCTATCCCTGGGGTATAGGATTGCATTCCAAACCACCGTAAGCCACTCTATATTATTTTACCTCCTAGTTACCTGGTGATCTCCTAGAGTAATCAAATGAAATTTGAACATATGGCATGATAAAAGTCTGTAATTCTGTCAAGTTATTTGTTGTTTACTGTTGTAACAATTGTTTTCTCAAAATTTATCCTCTGTACCATGAAAATGGGATGCAGGTGGCGCTGTGGGTTAAACCACAAGAGCGTAGGACTTGCCAATCAGAAGGTCGGCGATTCGAATCCCTGCGACGGGGTGAGCTCCTGTTGCTCGGTCCCAGCTCCTGCCAACCTAGCAGTTCAAAAGCATGTCAAGTGCAAGTAGATAAATTACCTTCCAGCGGGAAGGTAAACGGCGTTTCCGTGCGCTGCTCTGGTTCGCCAGAAGCGGCTTAGTCATGCTGGCCACATGACCCGGAAGCTGTATGCCGGCTCCCTCGGCCAGTAAAGCGAGATGAGCGTCGCAACCCCAGAGTCGGTCACGACTGGACCTAATGATCAAGGGTCCCTTTACCATGAAAATAAATGAAAACATTTAGAAATAAAAAGGTACAATACAATGCATGTCTACTCAGAAATGTTCCATTGAGTTACATGGGTATTACTCCCAGGTTACTGGGTACAGTTATTATTAATTTTCCACATATTTTTGGAAAGTGTCTGTTCCCTATGCATTTGGAGCACTTCTGCCAATCACTGAATACTGAGCTTGATAGACCAGTGGCCTGCTTTGGTATAAGGCAGCTTTCTATATTCTCTTTTCTCCCTTTTGTCTACAACCAGAGCTCGCTCGTGAGCTCTAAGGGTTTACACATTGAGGGCAGAGAGATAAAGGACACCTCCCCCCGACACACACATTTAAACACAGAACTACAAATTCCCAGCAACCTTAACAAACTACCATTCCCAGGAGTCTTTGGGAGAAGTCGTGTGCTTTAAATGCATGCGCTTTAAATGTACGGTTTGGATCTACTGGTATGTGGGGCACATATACTGGTGGTATTGTTACAGCATATCCTCTGTTCTGTCATGGTAACCTGGGGTTGTATGCAACTAAATACAGTGGTACCTCGGGTTACATACACTTCAGGTTACATACACTTCAGGTTAAATACGCTTCAGGTTACAGACTCTGCTAACCCAGAAATATTACCTCAGGTTAAGAACTTTGCTTCAGGATGAGAACAGAAATTGTGCAGCGGCAGTGGGAGGCCCCATTAACTAAAGTGGTGCTTCAGGTTAAGAACAGTTTCAGGTTAAGAACAGACCTTCGGAACGAATTAAGTACTTCACCCGAGGTACCACTGTGGTTGTGCTAGTGGAAGCCGCCACAAAAAAATATTTCCACTAGCGCAATAGGGATTCCCCCTTCTCTTCCTCTACATGCACTGTCCTGTCTCCAAATCTGCTCTGAAAGGTTGGGGAAAACCCCAGAACAGATTTAGGAAGCGCATAGGGAAGGAGAGGGAGAGAGGGTTCTGTTGTGCAAAGAAAATCCTTGTGCTGAGGGAACCTTAGCACTGGGATGACAACCCATGGACACAGGGGTTGCTGATACAAGGCCCCTTTTAAAAATCCTTCTCCCCCTCTCACTGCCCCACACTGAAGTCAACGAGATGAAAATTCTTTGTAATATATCTGGAGGCAGCAATGCTTCTGAATATCAGTTGCTGGAAACCATGAGAGGTGATCTTGTGCTCATGTTCTTCTCCTTGGTTTCCCACGAGCATCTGCTTAGCCCAAAATAAGTATCTGATTGGTGAAAACAGGATGCTGGACTAGATGGGCCTGATCCAGCAGGGTCTTGTTTGGATCTTATGTTCTTAGCTGCTGCAAAGATGCACCATAGCTGCGATGTGATCATGGTCTGTCATAGTTTAAGATACAGTGGTGCCTCGCAAGACAAAATTAATCTGTTCCGCAAGTCTCTTCGTCTAGCGGTTTTTTCGTCTTGCAAAGCAAGCCCATTGACGGCTTGGCGGATTAGCGCTATTAGCGGCTTTTATTGGCTTATCGGATCAGCTGATAAGCGGCTTAGCGGCTTAGAAAAGGGGGGGAGGGGAAAAAACCCGCAGGAACTCGCAAGACATTTTCGTCTTGCGAAGCAAGCCCATAGGGAAATTCGTTTTGCGAAGCGCCTCCAAAACGGAAAACCCTTTCGTCTAGCGGGTTTTCCGTCTTGCGAGGCATTCGTCTGGCGGGGCACCACTGTACAGCGTAAGTGTGCACCTCCTCTGTGCCATCCATCACACCCACCTCTCCATACCATTTTAGCCATGCTAGCAGTTCCACTGGCCTGTCTTGGATATTCTGCTGGTGTATCTTTTGTGCTAGAAGTGTAGCTCAAGTTCATGCAGTATGGCAGGGCTTCCAGCAAGTCCTACAAACCATTAACTACCAGCTATCAGGTATAGGATTGCTCTGTTACCTTTTCCTCTGGCCCAGCATACCGGATAATAATGTGAACCAGAAAACTGCATGGAAACAGACAATGAATTACAAATGTTCTTTCTCTTATTCCAGATGTATATCAAAATCCTTCTGATGACTTTATTCATGCAGCAGGCATGTTCCTTTTCTTTTCATTACTATGTCATCCTAAGCTTCCCTTCCAACTAATTCCTGCAACAGGTTAAGGCAGAATATAATAACATTCCAGCTTTCAAACATGTTTTGACATAATTTGCAAAGTACATTTTGAGAGAGTAGTCCAGGAAGAGAAATTCACACACACACTGTTTTTCAAACTTTAAAATAAACAATTAAATAACAGCAGCTCTGAAAGTGCAAAACAAAACAACAGCAATGTATAGAGCTGCCACAATTGTATATAGAACACTCTTTCCTGCAGATGAGTTCATTTCTAGTTCCTTCTGTGTAACATCCTTCTTTGGGCGTCTTATCTTTCCAGTTCGGCTTCCAGGATTTCTCCCCAGGTGTCCACATCCATGGGATACATGCTCTTTTCTGGCAAGGCAACACGGGAATGAATATTGCTATATTTCCCACTCAGCCATTCATACTTCACCTTGCTTTTCCAATAGTTTCTCAGGAGCGTGACCTGAGGGTGGGAATATGAGAAAGGCATGAGCAATGAATTAAACTGGCCCTCCTCTTAAGGGCACAAGTAACCACTGTTTGCAAATCATTTCATAAATAGAACTAAGGACTGCTTATTCCTGTTGCTAAATGTGACACATTGGAACTTTTTTTCATGCAGGTTGTACGATGTTAAAATACTGCTAATGCACAAGAGAAGGTAAAATAAATAAATGAGACTACATTCTAGCCATTATAGGTTTAACGTTTGCTCTGCTGATCTATTCAAGCATTATATATGGAAACACCCTAAAACTGAGAATGACTTACACCAGAAAAATGTACAGTGGTACCTCGGGTTAAGAACTTAATTCGTTCTGGAGGTCCGTTCTTAACTTGAAACTATTCTTAACCTGAAGCACCACTTTAGCTAATGGGGCCTCCTGCTGCCGCTGCGCCTCTGGAGCCCGATTTCTGTTCTTATTCTGAAGCAAAGTTCTTAACCTGAAGCACTATTTCTGGGTTAACGGAGTGTGTAACCTGAAGTGTATGTAACCTGAAGCGTATGTAACCCAAGGTACCACTGTATTTGCAAGTTAAAATGAACTCTCAAGATATAGTTACAGATAGGTAGCCGTGTTGGTCTGCCATAGTCAAAACAAAATAAAAAAATTCCTTCCAGTAGCACCTTAAAGACCAACTAAGTTAGTTCTTGGTATGAGCTTTCGTGTGCATGCACACGAAAGCTCATGCACACGAAAGCTCATACCAAGAACTTTCGTGCATGCACACGAAAGCTCATACCAAGAACTAACTTAGTTGGTCTTTAAGGTGCTACTGGAAGGAATTTTTTTATTTTCTCAAGATTTACTACTGCCCACTAGTTTACTACTGCCCACTAGTGGACTATGGAAACATTTACCTTAAGGCTAGGCAATGTGGTATTGTCTAGATTTTGCAAGCCTTTGAACTCCTATCATATCTGACCATTAGCCATGTTGTGGGGGCTGGTGAAAGTTATAAACCAAAATATATTGATGTGTGTACCATGTTGGATATCCTTGTTTTATAGCAGTGCAATGTAAGATTAAGAGCCTAACAAGCAAAGCAATTCAGTAATTACTGTGGCACCAGACATGTGCTGCAACTGTGCTAGCCAAAGGGCTATTATGTCCAATGTATGGTTAGGAGATGATTATTTTCAGAAATAATCAAAGATGATTATTTTCAGAAGCCTTGAGAATGCATTGTTCTCTTTTACATATTGTTTTTATTGATTAAAAGGGGGGAAGCTAAGCTATGTTTTTCTGTACTATTATGTTGCTGTATCAAGGTAAAGGTAAAGGGAACCCTGACCATCAGGTCCAGTTGTGGCCGACTCTGGGGTTGCGGCGCTCATCTCGCTTTATTGGCCGAGGGAGCTGGCGTACAGCTTCCGGGTCATGAGGCCAGCCTGACTAAGCCGCTTCTGGTGAACCAGAGCAGCGCACGGAAACGCCGTTTACCTTCCCGCTGGAGCGGTACCTATTTATCTACTTGCACTTTGACGTGCTTTTGAACTGCTAGGTTGGCAGGAGCAGGGACCGAGCAACGGGGATTCAAACTGCTGACCTTCTGATCGGCAAGTCCTAGGCTCTGTGGTTTAACCCACAGCACCACCCACGTCCCTGGTGTGTCAAACCACCTTGTTAAATGGGAATGGTACTTGAGATGAACGGCCCTACCAAATGGCAATTGAGCCTAACAACTTGGGTGCTATTGTGCTTGGACTGAAAATCCGAATGCAAGATCTTCATTCACCACCACAGTTTCAACAGTCAAATGTTTACCTTCCATGAATAACCGTTTCCTCTGTCGTCGTCAATCTCTCGCTGACAGACAGCCCTTACAGTCAAGCAATGATGTTTCCATAAATCATCACAGTTCTCAATGGTCTGATTCCAGCTTTTGCATGTCACTGCAGCATTGCATAAACTCTGAATGTCAAGTTCACTAAAAACTTTTAAGCTGACTTCTAGCGGGAACAGCTGCACAAAATCTCTTTGGCATGTTTTTATCTTCTGCTCAGAGGGTTGAATGGACAATTTCTTACACGTAGTACTGGTAACAGTCTGCTTGTTTCTTCTGGAAGTTGTCTGCTTAGAGACTTTCTTCATAATTCAGATATTGTTAAAATACCAACCACCCTTTATGGAAAAAGTAGAATTATCAATGAATGTTGTGTTAACTGATGTGGAACTTGTAACATCAATTCTGCTTAGAAACACTAAACTGATTATGTTGGGCCCCATCTGCACTACACATCTGAAGCTGTATCATACCACATTAAACACTCATGATTACCCCAAAGAATCCCAGGGACCGTAGCCTGTTATGTGTGCTGAGAGTTGTTAGGATATTCCTATTCCCTACACAGAACTACATTTCCAAGAGTTCCGTGGGAAGTGTAGCTCTGTAAGGGGAATAGGGGTTTCCTAAAAGCTCTCAGCACACTGACAAATTACAGTTCTCAGGATATTGGCACGGGGGAAGCTTTAAAATGGTATGAGACTGCATGTGGGGCCTGGACAAGTGGCAAGGCTGCCTTAATAAATGCAAAAATGCACAGCAGTCCTTGCTTGGGCTGCAAAACAGCATTGCTCTTTAGCCTGCTGAAAAAGGAGACTGAGAGATTTGGTAACTGTCTTCAAATATCTTAAGGGCTGTAACATGGAAGATGGAGCAAGTTCATTTCTCCTGCTCCAGAGGGAAGCACCTAAACCAATGGCTTCCAGTTACAGGAAGAGAGATTTTGACTAAACACCAAGAAGAACTTTCTTTCAGCTGTTTGACCCTGGAAAGGTTGTGGACTCTCCTTCTCTGGAGGTTTTTAAGCAGAGGTTAGATGGCTATCTGTCATGGATGCTTTAGTTGAGATTCCTGCTTTGCAGGGGGTTCGACAAGATGACCCCCAGGATCCCTTCCAACTTTACAATTGTATGATTCTATGGGACTTCTTCTCTTGACACTATTTCCCCCCAGGTTTTCATAATATGTATCAATCCATTTGGGATCATCCACGCTTCTGCTTGTCCCACCGCTTTTAAACCTGCTCTTTACTGTGGAACTGGAGCAAACACTGGTCAGGTTTTTCACAGACTGATGTTTGTGCCAATCCGGCAGAAAAGAGTGGGTTTCCCCAAGGAAAGCAACAGGGCAAACGGAAAACTGCTTTGACCCGTTACTAGAAAGCCCCCGGCAAGAGGAAAACATCTTCGACCTGTGCTTTCTAGCCACTGGACAAGCTGAGTGTGGACAAGCCTGTTAAAAGTGGAAATGAAACAAAAGGCAAACACAGAACTGTTTGGATTTGAGGAAGGGGAAATAACTACTGTAAAAACATATGAATGTAGCTGTGAGTTGCATCTAACATAAAGAGCCATTAGATTTTCTGGTTTGGTCCCCCCTCCGAGTTTAAAATGTATTTGTTTCTCTCCCTCCCCCCAATCACCCGAGTTAAAAAATGTATTTAAAAGGTAAAAGTACCCCTGCCCGTACGGGCCAGTCTTGACAGACTCTGGGGTTGTGCGCCCATCTCACTTAAGAGGCCAGGGGCCAGCGCTGTCCGGAGACACTTCCGGGTCACGTGGCCAGCGTGACATCGCTGCTCTGGCGAGCCAGAGCCGCACACGGAAACGCCGTTTACCTTCCCGCCAGTAAGCTGTCCCTATTTATCTACTTGCACCCGGAGGTGCTTTCGAACTGCTAGGTTGGCAGGCGCTGGGACTGAGCAGCGGGAGCGCACCCCGCCGCGGGGATTCGAACCGCCGACCTTTCGATCGGCAAGCCCTAGGCGCTGAGGCTTTAACACACAGCGCCACCTGCGTCCCTAAAAAAAAAAAAAATTAAATTGGAGTCAAATAAAAAATGTATTTAATTGACTCAAATTTAAAAAGGGCCACGTGCAATTGGTGGCTATGCAACTGCTCTGAATTTCTGTGAGTATTTGGGCAGCTAGGCCTTATTCTTATTATTAAGTAAGTAATTAAATTTGTATGGACTGTGAGCACCAGAAGGTGCTAGTTACTTTGGGTCAGTTTATCGAGAATGCAAGTGTTTTGAGGGAAATATTTTGTATGTGTTTTTCCTGGTAAGTTTTGAGAGGATTGAGGCGAATTGACTCGGCCAAGCTCAGGCAAAGTTTGTTTACACGGCCAGCTGTGGCCAATGGGAGCCTCGGGATACTCTGCCACCACGCCCCCAATCGCTAAACCGGCTTCCAGTTGCGCCCCCTCCCCTCCTCTCTGGATTGGATGTCTCGAGCGCTCGCGGCACCGCCGTCACCACTCGGCCACGCGGGGCCGCCTCGCCACTCGCCGAAGCGCCTGCCACTCACCTGCGTCCGTTAACGGCCCAAACGGTTTCTCCATTCGAACGCCATTCGTTCCCCCAACCGCTCAGTTGACGTAATCACAGAGGCTCTGAGGAGAAGCTGCCGTCGCCGAAGTGCGTTGTGGGGGATGTAGTTTGATAAAGAACTGGGGACTTTCTTCTTCTTTTTCTTTTTCTTCTTCTTCTTCTTCTTCTTCTTCTATTATTATTATTATTATTATTATTATTATTATTATTATTATTATTGTTATTATTATTAATAAGAATAAGAATAAGAATAAGAATAAGAATAAGAATAATAGAAGAAGAAGAAGAAAAAGAAGAAAGTCCCCAGTTCTTTATCAAACTACATCCCCCACAACGCACTTCGGCGACGGCAGCTTCTCCTCAGAGCCTCTGTGATTACGTCAACTGAGCGGTTATTATTATTATTATTATTATTATTATTATTATCATCGCAGGCCGGAACTTTTTACCTCAGTTTCAGGGGAGAGGCGGGAGCGGAGCGGAAGTGGCGAGGCGGTCCGCCCGTGTTTTGCGTCCCCCTCCCTGGGAGAAGCCCTGCGGCGGGGAGGCCCTGCTGGACCTTCATGCCAGGGTTTGAGTTGGCGCCGGCGGACGGGGGTTGCCCCGTGGTGCTGCCGCCTGGGGAGACAGTGATAGGAAGAGGTGCCCTGCTGGGAGTAAGTGCCCCCCCCCGGCGGCGCTCCAGAGGCGTCTGGGGTAGGCGGGTGGGTCGGGGTGGAGTTGGCGTAAGAGGAAGAAGACGGTGCGGGTACTGGCGGAGATCTTAGATCATAGGACTGTAATGTTGGTCTGGATATCTGAAGGAGCATCTCCACCCCCATCGTTCGGCCCGGACTCTGAGATCCAGCGCCGAGGACCTTCTGGCTGTTCCCTCACTGCGAGAAGTGAGGTTACAGGGAACCAGACAGAGGGCCTTTTCGGTGGTGGCACCCACCCTGTGGAACGCCTTCCCTTCAGATGTGAAGGAAATAAGCAGCTATCCTATCTTTAAAAGACATCTGAAGGCAGCCCTGTTTAGGGAAGTTTTTAATATTTAATGCTGTATTGTTTTTAACACTCAGTTGGGAGCTGCCCAGAGTGGCTGGGGAAACTCAGCCAGATGGGCGGGATATAAATATATTATTATTATTATTATTATTTTGTTGGAGGGGACCACATGGGTCATCTAGTCCAGTCCTCAGCCATGCTGCAACCCTGCCCCCAGGGTGGGCTCGAACCACCGACCTTCCGGTTAACAGCAAGACGCACTGACCAATTGCACAAATATTTGCAGCTTAAATTCGTGATTCCCCCCCCCCCCAAAATGAGACCGTTGGTCCAGCTGGCCCGGTATGTTCCAAATCTGGCTGGGGGGGAAGGCTTTCCAACTTTTTGGCTGCAACTCTTTCGCAGCATCTCTCCCAGAGGAAAAAAAGCAGCTACTCCAGTTGGTGGTGGCAGGGAGCCTGCATGGCATGCAGAACGTCCTCAATTCAACCTCCTGAGTGGCATCTCCAGACTGGCCTGGGAGAGGGAGAGGCTCCCTATCTGAAATTCCAGAGAGCTATTGATGCCAGTTTGTGCAGACAATAACTGAGCTAGAGGGACCAGTGGTATAAGGCAGCTTTCTGTGTTTCTCCTACTGCAGTGGCTCTCCATAGATCTGGGCTTGGGTTACTCTCTTAATAATGTGTCTTGGAATCTCCACTTTTAGGTGAGAGACTGGGAGACTTGCAGTGGAAGCTGCTTTTTCCCTAGAGTCAACTAGGTTTAAACTGGATGTTTTAATATTATTGTATTAATGACCAAACATGCTATAACAGAATACACAACTAGATGCAATCTTTGTAATATAATAATAATAATAATAATTTATTATTTGTACCCCGCCCATCTGGCTGGGTTTCCCCAGCCACTCTGGGCAGCTTCCATAGAAACCAAAAATACACTAAAATATCACAGATTAAAAACTTCCCTGAACAGGGGTGCCTTAAGATGTCTTCTGAATGTCAGGTAGTTATTTATCGCTTTGACATCTGATGGGAGGGTGTTCCACAGGGCGGGCACCACTACCGAGAAGGCCCTCTGCCTGGTTCCCTGTAGCTTTGCTTCTCGTAATGAGGGAACCGCCAGAAGGCCCTAGGCACTGGACCTCAGCGTCCGGGCAGAACAATGGGTGTGGAGACGCTCCTTCAGTTATACTGGGCCGAGGCCGTTTAGGGCTTTAAAGGTCAACACCAGCACTTTGAATTGTGCTCGGAAACGTACTGGGAGCCAATGTAGGTCTTTCAAGACCGGTGTTATGTGGTCTCGGCGGCCTCCCCCAGTCACCAATCTAGCTGCCGCATTCTGGATTAGTTGTAGTTTCCGAGTCACCTTCAAAGGTAGCCCCACGTAGAGCGCATTGCAGTAGTCCAAGCGGGAGATAACTAGAGCATGCACCACTCTGGCGAGACAGTCCGCGGGCAGATAGGGTCTCAGCCTGCATACCAGGTGGAGTTGGTAGACAGCTGCCCTGGATACAGAATTGACCTGCGCCTCCATGGACAGCTGTGAGTCCAAAATGACTCCCAGGCTGCGCGCCTGGTCCTTCAGGGGCACAGTTACCCTATTCAGTACCAGGGAATCCTCCACACCAGCCCGCCCCCTGTCCCCCAAAAACAGTACTTCTGTCTTGTCAGGATTCAACCTCAATCCATTCGCCGCCATCCATCCTCCAACCGCCTCCAGGCACTCACACAGGACCTTCACCACCTTCACTGGTTCTGATTTGAAAGAGAGGTAGAGCTGGGTATCATCTGCATATTGATGGACACCCAGTCCAAACCCCCTGATGATCTCTCCCAGCAGCTTCATATAGATGTTAAAAAGCATGGGGGAGAGGACGGAACCCTGAGGCACCCCACAAGTGAGGGCCCAGGGGTCTGAACACTCATCCCCCACCACCACTTTCTGAACACGGCCCAGGAGGAAGGAGCGAAACCACTGTATAATAGTGCAGTGTTTCCCAACCTTGGGCCTCCAGCTGTTTTTGGACTACAATTCCCATCATCCCTTGCCACTGGTCTTGCTAGTCAGGGATGATGGGAGTTGTAGTTCAAAAACAGCTGGAGGCCCAAGGTTGGGAAACACTGTAATAGTGCTCCCAGCCCCTCTAGACGGTCCAGCGGTTTAATGACTGCCTCTTTCAGCGGATCTGGGAATGTTCCCTCACAGAGGGAAGCATTCACCACCCCGCAGAGCCCATCGCCCAGCCCTTCCCGGCTTGCTTTTATTAGCCAGGATGGGCAAGGATCAAGGAGACAGGTGGTTGGTTTCACGCGTCCAAGCAGCCTGTCCACATCCTTGGGGGTAACAGATTGAAATTGATTCCATGCAACTTGACCAGACAGCTCTAGCACTCTCCCGCCCCAGCCCTGCTCCCACGGTGGTGTCTAGCTCCTTCCGAATATGAGTGATTTTATCTGCAAAAAACTTTGCAAAATTGTTGCAGGAGATCTTGGGGTCTTTACAAGGCCCCAGTGGTAAAGGTGGTTCCGATAAATTGCGAACCACCTGAAAGAGTTTCCTGCTACTATTTTCTGCAGATGCAATAGAGGCGGTGAAGAAAGTCTTCTTCGCCGTCGCTATCGCCACTTGGTAGGCTCGACGTTGAGCTCTAACCTGTGTCCGGTCAGATTCGGAGTGAGTTTTCTGCCACCGGTGCTCTAGCCGTCTCAGCGATTGTTTCATCGCCCTCAGTTCCGAAGAAAACCTCGGGGCTGTCCGGGCTCCATGCAATCAGAGAGGGTGCTTCGGAGCCAGACAGTCAATAGCCCTGGTTAACTCCACATTCCAGCGGGCCACCAGGGAATCGGCTGAAAGGCCATCAACATGGGATAAAGCATCCCCTACCACTCCCTGGAAACCATTTGGATCCATTAAGTGGCGGGGGCGGACCATCCGAATTGGTCCCACCTCCCTGCAGAGGGGAAGTGTCGCGGAGAAGTCCAGTTGCACCAGGACAGTACAATCCTAGGAATTCTATCCTACAATTGTACAGTACAATCCTAGGAATTCTATCCAGTATATTTAGTCTTGTAGCTCCCAATGCATTTTTGCACTGCATAATCTGGTGTGCAAAGAGACAGTCTTCTGGTTGGAAAACCAGGTTTATACACATGCAAGGACACAAAGCAAAATTAGCTAAAGGCATACTGAGAGGCTCTCTTTTCCACCTTGTGTTATTGGTGTGTGTGAATTGCACTCTTAAGGGTGTACAGTGGTACCTTGGGTTACAGACGCTTCAGGTTACAGACGCTTCAGGTTACAGATTCCGCTAACCCAGAAATAGTACCTCGGGTTAAGAACTTTGCTTCAGGATGAGAACAGAAATAGCGCGCCAGCAGCAGCAGGAGGCCCCATTAGCTAAAGTAACTCCAGTTAAGAACAGTTTCAGGTTAAGAACAGACCTCCGGAACAAATTAAGTTCTTAACCCAAGGTAAAAGGTAAAGGTAAAGGTACCCCTGCCCGTACGGGCCAGTCTTGACAGACTCTGGGGTTGTGCGCCCATCTCACTTAAGAGGCCAGGGGCCAGTGCTGTCCGGAGACACTTCCGGGTCACGTGGCCAGCGTGACATTGCTGCTCTGGCCAGAGCCAGAGCCAGAGCCGCACACGGAAACGCCGTTTACCTTCCCGCTGGTAAGCGGTCCCTATTTATCTACTTGCACCCGGAGGTGCTTTCGAACTGCTAGGTTGGCAGGCGCTGGGACCGAGCAGCGGGAGCGCACCCCGCCGCAGGGATTCGAACCGCCGACCTTTCGATCGGCAAGCCCTAGGCGCTGAGGCTTTAACCCACAGCGCCACCTGCGTCCCCTCGCCACCTGCGTCCCCTTAACCCAAGGTACCACTGTACAAATCACTGCTGAAAGTAGTCTTGCTGTTTACAAGGCCATGGAACATGAGGATAGTCTTCCTGTTGCCCAGCAGTTCCTTGCATTGGCTGAAGCTGAGCAAACTGTTGCTGTTTCTTCATCTGATGTGTTAGGGAAGTTTGCACGAGTCCCTCACACATTAGAAGTGTATATGGTGGGGTTGTGGGATCCCAGTTAGTATCCTAGTTTTCTAGTTAGCAGCCCTACCCAGATTATGATATCTGTGCTGGCCCCATAGGCCACCTCCACGTGAAGGAGGATCCACATTGGTCCAAAATGGAGTTCTATGTACATAGAGCTACTTCATATGGCTGAATGTGCCATCTGAACAAAGGGGCTAGCTAAAATGACCAGTGTTCTCAAAGCTCGAGGTGGGTTGTGTAAACCCTCATAATTACACACAATTCTCTGCCCACAAGTCCGGAAGTAGTTCCAGTTGCTGCTGTCTGTTGCTGGGAATATTCTTAGCAGCTGGTGGAGAACACAGGGTGAAGAAAGCACTGTGAGGGGAGAGGGGCCTTTTCCCCATTCCCCCCACTTTCTCCTGAGTTGTGTTATCTTTCTGGTCAAGTGCACTAACTGTATTACACACTAGAGGTCACAATCCACTGATACTGTGAATATATCCCCCTCACTATACTTTTTGAAGCCCATAGAGTATGTTAGTTAACCCATTTGGAAGTACTCAGAGGATGTTCTTGGGAAGTGACTTCTCTAAATTCAATTATAATTGCTTTAATTACTTTTCCTCTTAGTTGTATTAGTTTCTTGTGTTGTATTAGTTTCTTGTGTTACACTTGGTTTTATATTGGTGCTTTTAATTACTACCCTACACTAGTTGTAGTTCTAGTTTATTAATTTCTGCTACTCTTCCCTTTGTAGGCCAGATAGAATTTATTCATAAGGCATGAATTTGGAGAGTGAACTTTTCCTTGTAGATGTCCTTTATAGTTAAAAAAAAAACACCCCACCCTTAATATATTCCTATAACCAACAAATATCCTACTTTATATTGACGCTCCAAGTATCTCTATAAGAGCTTAATAAGTAACTTTAATGTTGCAACTATACAAAGTATTCTAAACACCATTGTCTGGAATTACCAATTTTCCCTAGAATGAGTTATCTAAATAGAGGAAGGTTTTAGAAGGGTTTTTTTAAAATAAAAAAACAAAAAACAAGCACCTCTCCTTCCTCTGTCTGCATTCAGTTGAAACTCACAGGTATAAATAGAAGGTAGCTTCTTATTTTGATAAAACTCAGATTTCTATTTTTCTTTTCTTGGCTTTGATGAAAGTTTTAGCATTTAACTTGTCAACAAAGTGAACAATATTTTTATACTAAAAAGTGAAGCTAACAAATTTTGTTATCACAGTAAAAACTATATAGTAGCTTTATTATTTTTAGATATCTTTATTAGTGGGTTTTATGCCCCCACTGTTGACATCTGTCGGTTTTGTGTCTTTACAGATTACAGATAAAAGAGTATCCAGGAAACACGCTATTCTGAAGGTAGTTGGTGACCAGCTTAGCATCAAACCGGTAACTGTTTCCTATTCCTCAGTACAATAAAAATAATAAAAATCAGTCTTGGAGGTTCTGATTTTACATGTCTTTAATGCTCCAAACAGAGATTGGGATAAAAATGGTAGTCTGTTCCAAAATAAGGTAATTAGGCCTGACTCTGTAATTAGGCTATATCATCTGTAGTAAGAGTCTCTTCTTAATTGGCAGGTCCATGTAAACCCCTGTTTTTATCAGTCAACTGAAAATGACCAACTATTGCCAATGGATACTGATAGATGGCATCAGCTGAGTCCAGGTGACGGATTTTCCCTGCTAGTAGACAAATATATCTTCAGGGTTCTCTTCATTTCTTCAGAAGGGGAAAGTCTGCTAAGGTAATGCTATCTGTTTGAGTCAAGGTAATAGCCATTAGCAAAATATATTATTTATCTTGTTGGTTGTTTAGCACTACTAAGCTGTGCCATTTATTTCATGGAAAAATTAAGATGGTGTAAAAGGCTATTAATGTGCACAATGTTGTTTGAAGATTATGGTACAGTCATACTAGTATATATTATCTTAAATGTCTAATCCTCCTATGATGTTAGAAGATAGAAAAAAGAATATTTTCCCGAGAAGAGAAAACATAATAAGAGTTGCTATGCCAGAAAATTAAGTGCAAACGTGCAACATCGCAGTGACAGTAGAATTTTTTTCCTGTAGTATCCAAGAGAGAGAAAATTGCTTTTTTTTATCAAGTGTTAATGATAAATGGAAAGAAGTAGCATTGCTGACTCTTCTTTCTGCTTACAGAACAGTGTAGTTCAGTGGCTTTCAACCCGTGTGCCATGGCATCCTGGGGTGCCTTGAATGATGTCAGGGGTGCCATGGGCAACACTGGCCTCTGTCCCTCTTTGCTTTCCTCCCTCCTCTGATGTCTTCTTGCATCTCTGCTTCCTGAGGCTTGTACAGCTGTTTGTTGCAGCAGCCCTGGCTACAAGCTCAGCAGGCGGATGGTGCCTCTGGGGCTGGTCAGGGGGTGCTGATTGCCAGGAGCTGAGGTGGCCTCGGAGTAAGTAAGCAAGCCAGCCAGTCTACCAGCCCTTGCTGTTGGGAATGGACAGATAAGTCCCAGGCCCCTATGGGGCAGTGCGAGGAGGCATCTCTTTGGGGTGCAGGGGGGGGGGGACTCAGAGACCAGGGCAGCAGCAGTAGCTGCCTGAAGGACTCTCAAGGAGAGGCTGAGAAAACACTCCACAAGGGAGGGTGTCAGAGAAAGGGTAAGAGTCTGCCAGCTCTACAGGCAAGATGTGACATAACTGATTAGTGATACACCATGATTATTTTACGAAGAGCCTTTGTGTCACGCAATAGGAAAAATGGGAACCTCTGTGTAGAAGACATACCAAATCAAGCTACCTCATCACTTCAGCAAACCAAGATGCCTCGCAGACAGCCTTCATCCCAGCAAACAACATCCTCCAACAAGAGCCAACTTTTGGAAGTAAATTCACAATTAGAAGAAGCAGCTGAAATCCCAAAGAAGGTAACTTATAACCATTAGGGTGCATAAATTTAAATTTTTTTTTTCCTTTTTTCCATTGTTGGGGTGGGTGGGATGGATATTTAGTTGGGGATTAATTTTAGTATAATTGTTCTGTTTCTTTTTGTTGTTGTTGTTTTATTGGTTCTGTATAGTTTGTGTTTTGTTTTTAAGGGGCGGGATCAGGGCTGCCTGGGAGTGGGGCCCCAGCCAACACGATGGCTGGGACAAGTTCCACAGGGGGAGAAGCACTGGGACATCCGATCTCGGTGATCATGGGCAGGAGGCGGAGTTACGCTAAGACCAGACCATGTCATTACCGAGGAGGCAGGTTTAGTCGTTGTTTGAAGACTATCCCTGCCTCCGGGCCTGGCCTTGACCAGATGGATACTGGAATCAACAGGGGAAACCTACATGACCTGAAGGTGTTGCTGTGTAATGCCAGGTCAATGATGAATAAAACCACTGCCATCCACGACCTGATTGTGGATGGAGGATTTGACCTGGCATGTGTGACAGAGACCTGGTTGGAGGAAGCAGATGGGCCTGTCCTTGCCGCTGCTTGCCCACCAGGTTTCTCTTACGCACAGCAACCCAGGTCATGTGGGCGGGGAGGGGGGGTTGCAGTGATTTTTAGGAAGTCACTAGCTTGCACCAGGCGTCCTACTGGGAAGATCCAGTTTTCTGAGTGCATGTTCTGGAAGTTGGGCAATAGGGGCAGTACAGGATTCCTTTTGGTGTACCGACCTCCCCGCTGCACCAAGGATTCCCGGTCTGAGCTGCTTCAGGTCGTGGCGGATTTTCTCCTGGAGACACCTAGTTTGGTTGTCCTAGGAGATTTTAACATCCATGCCGACATGACCTTACAAGGGGCTGCTCGGGACTTCGTGGAAAGCATGGCCTCCATGGGGCTGTCCCTGAATAAGTTTGGCCCAACTCATAGTCATGGACATGCCTTAGACCTGGTGTTCACCTCTAGTGACGTGGGTGATCTGACACTAAGTAAAAGTGAAACAAAAGCAGTGCCATGGTCAGATCACTTCCTGGTGCAACTGGACTTCTCCGCGACCCTTCCCCTCTGCAGGGAGGTGGGACCAATTCGGATGGTCCGCCCCCGCCACTTAATGGATCCAAATGGTTTCCAGAGAGTGGTAGGGGATGCTTTATCCCATGTTGATGGCCTTTCAGCTGATTCCCTGGTGGCCCGCTGGAATGCGGAGTTAACCAGGGCTATCGACTGTCTGGCTCCGAAGCGCCCTCTCCGATTGCATGGAGCCCGGACAGCTCCGTGGTTTTCTTCGGAGCTGAGGACGATGAAACAATCGCTGAGACGGCTAGAGCGTCGGTGGCAAAAAACTCACTCCGAATCTGACCGGACACAGGTTAGAGCTCAACGTCGAGCCTACCAAGTGGCGATAGCGACGGCGAAGAAGACTTTCTTCACCGCCTCTATTGCATCTGCAGAAAATAGTAGCAGGAGACTCTTTCAGGTGGTTCGTAATTTAACGGAACCACCTTTACCACCGGGGCCTTGTAAAGACCCCAAGATCTCCTGCAACGATTTTGCAAAGTTTTTTGCAGATAAAATCACTCATATTCGGAAGGAACTAGACACTACCGTGGGAGCAGTGCCGCGGCGGGAGAGTGCTAGAGCTCTGTCTGGTCAAGTTGCATGGAATCGATTTCAATCCGTTAGCCCCGAGGATGTGGACAGGCTGCTTGGACGCGTGAAACCAACCACCTGTCTCCTGGATCCTTGCCCATCCTGGCTAATAAAAGCAAGCCGGGAAGGGCTGGGCGATGGGCTCTGCGGGGTGGTGAATGCTTCCCTCTGTGAGGGAACATTCCCAGATCCGCTGAAAGAGGCGGTCATTAAACCGCTTCTTAAAAAACCATCTTTAGACCCGGCCAGTATGGCCAACTATCGCCCAGTCTCAAATCTTCCTTTCTTGGGCAAGGTGATTGAGCGCGTGGTTGCTGAACAACTCCAGGCACGCCTGGAGGATGCGGACCATTTGGATCCCTTCCAATCGGGATTCAGGCCTCATCATGGGACTGAAACTGCCTTGGTCGCGCTGGTTGATGATCTCCGGCGAGCTAGGGACAAAGGTGAGAGTTGTTTCCTAGTTCTGCTGGATCTCTCAGCGGCCTTTGATACAATCGACCATAACATCCTTCTGGACCGTCTAGAGGGGCTGGGAGCTGGGGGCACTGTTATACAGTGGTTTCGCTCCTTCCTCCTGGGCCGTGTTCAGAAAGTGGTGATGGGGGATGAGTGTTCAGATCCCTGGGCCCTCACTTGTGGAGTGCCTCAAGGATCCGTCCTCTCCCCCATGCTTTTTAACATCTATATGAAGCCGCTGGGAGAGATCATCAGGGGGTTTGGGCTGGGTGTCCATCAATATGCAGATGATACCCAGCTCTACCTCTCTTTCAAATCAGAACCAGTGAAGGCGGTGAAGGTCCTGTGTGAGTGCCTGGAGGCGGTTGGAGGATGGATGGCGGCTAATGGATTGAGGTTGAATCCTGACAAGACAGAAGTACTGTTTTTGGGGGACAGGGGGCGGGCTGGTGTGGAGGACTCCCTGGTCCTGAATAGGGTAACTGTGCCCCTGAAGGACCAGGTGCGCAGCCTGGGAGTCATTTTGGACTCACAGCTGTCCATGGAGGCGCAGGTCAATTCTGTATCCAGGGCAGCTGTCTACCAACTCCACCTGGTACGCAGGCTGAGACCCTACCTGCCTGCAGACTGTCTCGCCAGAGTGGTGCATGCTCTAGTTATCTCCCGCTTGGACTACTGCAATGCGCTCTACGTGGGGCTACCTTTGAAGGTGACTCGGAAACTACAACTAATCCAGAATGCGGCAGCTAGACTGGTGACTGGGGGAGGCCGCCGAGACCACATAACACCGGTCTTGAAAAACCTACATTGGCTCCCAGTACGTTTCCGAGCACAATTCAAAGTGCTGGTGTTGACCTTTAAAGCCCTAAACGGCCTCGGCCCAGTATACCTGAAGGAGCGTCTCCACCCCCATCGTTCTGCCCGGACGCAGAGGTCCAGCGCCGAGGGCCTCCTGGCGGTTCCTTCATTGCGAGAAGCAAAGCTACAGGGAACCAGGCAGAGGGCCTTCTCGGTCGTGGCGCCTGCCCTGTGGAACGCCCTCCCATCAGATGTCAAAGCGATAAATAACTACCTGACATTCAGAAGACATCTTAAGGCAGCCCTGTTTAGGGAAGTTTTTAATCTGTGATATTTTAGTGTATTTTTGGTTTTTATGGAAGCCGCCCAGAGTGGCTGGGGAGACCCAGCCAGATGGGCGGGTACAAATAAATTATTATTATTATTATTATTATTATTATTATTATTATTATTATAGCAGACGTGAATAGATTGTGTTTTTGTTATGGACAAGTTGATGGAACTTTATGGGATGACTGGTATGGATACATATTGAGCATGATGGCATGGAATAGACCATTTCAAAGGTTCTGTTTCTGAATAATATTGCTTGTTCCTTTCTCAAATTAAATCTAGCAGCCCTGTCTTATGTGTTAGACTTGTTTTCCAAGTTGCATGAGGCAGACTGACTAAAACCAGCTGTACCACTCCACAAAGGAGACTTAATGTTGCATCTGGTCAACATGGAACTATTTTCCTTGTGAAGGAAATGTAATACAAAATGTACCCAAAATGATCTAGGATACATTTCCTTAGTTCCTTCTTTAGATATTATGCCAGTGCCTGCTACGCTAAACAGTGACATGTGTTTGGTGAATCACCAATTTTCATTTTAACAAGGTTTCTGTCTTGCGATGTGGGCTCTGTGGCAGTATGTGTGGCAGAATACATGCATCAAATAACAGGTCTTTCCACTTTCAAGATATTGTGGGTGGTCTCTTCCTGCTTTCCAGTGTTTAGCTGGGGAGAATGAAGTAAGAATGGATGTCACCAGTACCTTGGTGGGAGGGAAGAGCCTGTCTCTTAGCACTGTAGCCTCTTGCCTTTCAGCCTTGAGTAGATGAAACATTGCTTAACAAGGAATAGCACAAGTTACTGACATAGTTGCACAAATCCAGTTATGGAAATCCTAATGATGGTAATTGAATCCAATATATATTATGTGTATCCAAGTCCTATTGAAATTAATGGACCTAACATAATCTGTCAGTTAATGTCAGTGTCCTGAGTAGGACTCTTGTGTAGGACTAGCACTGAATTCCACTCATTTATTTCACAAATTAATGTCATATTTTTCAGTTTTCTGCTAGCATTTTTCCTCAAAGGAAAAGAGTGCTTCCAGCATGGATGCTGCAAGCAGACATAATAGTCCAAAGTTCATCAGCCTCAGGTTCAGGAAGAGGTGAGTGTGCAATTCACTTATTATGCAACAGTTATTCAGGGAGACTTTACTCTTGTCTTCATTGCATTCTGTCTTCTTAAAAATGTGGTTAACACAACTATACAAAGTCTGCACATGTTATCAGTTTGATAATACTGTGTTGTTTCCACTTCTTAGTCTCTCGACCATGAAACCCTGCAAGACTTTATGGTGCCCCCCTCCACATTATTGATTCTGAAAGCCTTGATAAAGGGAGAATTGGATGCTCCTGACCAAACTGATTGGTTGTATCCCCAGTTGAAGATAGCAGACCCATTGTCAGCTAGGTTGCTTCACCTGAAGGAAAATACATTTGAGGAGATATGCTTACTGAAAATATTCTAGCCATCCTTATATACATAATGAAGTTTTTCTGATAAAAAGTACAAAGAAACCAATTCTTTAATATAATAGCACCTAAAAGTATTGTTATGGTCCATATCCATTCTTCATTTTGTGTGTGTATGGGACACACACAATGGAACATAGAATTTAAGCATAAAAATATGAATATGTTATACAGGCAAAGTATTTGACCGGAAATGCAGAATAGCAAAATGGGTTTAGTTATTGTGACCTCAGCTGTCTTAATTATTTTAATTGTTTTATGAATAAAATATTGAAGGATCATTAGGTGGCCTAATGGGTATACATGCAGTCTGGGTAAAGATTCCTGCATTGTAGGGAATGACCCTCCGGGTCCCTTCCACCTTTACAATTCTGTCACTCAGTTCTATGATCAGTAAGAATAGGACTAAAAATTTTGTAGAAGACCTAGCATATAGATGATATAGAATAATCCAGTTACAGAATTGTAGAGTTGGAAGGGACCCCAAGGGTCATCTAGTCCAACCACTTGCAGTGCAGGAATCCGGCCCACATGACTCTGTTTAGTGAAGGAGGTTCCTGGAGTTGCTGGTTGGAAGCTGAAAACAATTGCAAAGAACCCAACTCTTCAGAAGTATAAGCATTTTTACAGTACTCTTGGCAGGTGAGTGCATATCTGGACCAAGTCTCAATCCACTGACTGGAGTTGAAGAGTCCATTTTCTTCTGTCCCGCATCACAGAGATTGGAGTGAGGTGTTCACCAATTGCTACAGGCTACTTAAATTATACTGTCTAATTTTGTGTTGCTCATGTTGAGGATGGTACTCAGTTTTGTGAAGATCCTTACAAATCAGCATTATACAAACTTGGATAGCTCAGTTGGTAGAGCATGAGACTCTTGATCTCAGGGTCATGGGTCCAAGCCCCATGTTGGGCAAAGGATTTCTGCATTTCAGAGGGTTGAGCTAGATGACCCTCGTGGTTCCTTCTAGCTCTACAATCTGTGATTCTAATATAATTGATTTTAAATAGCAGAACTGTGATGCATTGTTGTCTTTTTTTTTTTAATTGTATTGTATTATTGCATTGTAAAATATTACAACATGTGCAGTTCTTCAGAGTTTCTTCACCATTTCTGATAACTAATGTCATTTGCAATTTTTCATAGGAAATAGTGGAGAAATAAAACAAAGTCCAGGGAAAAAGCGAAAAAGGACTGAAAACGAAGATGCTGCCCTTGCTACACAGGTGTTGTAAACAGACCTGCTCTTAGTTGCAGATATTTATAACTACTGTTTGTATTGTGTTTCTATACCCTATGCAAACCCTTTTTGTGTATCAGGACTAGCAGTCAATAGAAGAGAGGCTCCCCTCTCCCATAATATGTGCACTGTGCCTTATCTGGTGTTGTTTTGTTGTTGTTGTTGTTTAGTCATTTAGTCGTGTCCGACTCTTCGTGACCCCATGGACCAGAGCACACCAGGCACTCCTGTCTTCCACTGCCTCCCGCACCTTGGTCAAACTCATGTTCGTAGCTTCGAGAACACTGTCCAACCATCTCGTTAGAGTACTAAATTTGTTCCATATTTGGAAGCTCTGTCATGAAAGCTTAACAAAAGAACGACATGAATTCTGTTACACTGAAGACTATCTTTCTCCGTGTCCCTTTGCAGTTAACGCACTGTTTTCCGTTCTGTTGCAAGAGTCAGACAAATTCGAACAGCCAGTTCCAAATGGTTATCATTGGGTGTGCAGTTCAAGTGCAAGTGCACTGAGTTATGGGTATAGAGTAGCCTCCTGGAAAGCCAGTTGCCAGGAAAGAGAGAATTCCTTCCAGTTCAAATGACTTCATGATACACGGACAAATGTAGGTGGCAAATATTTTTTGTGGCTTTGATTCTTGAAGTTGGAGTAGAGCCAAACAGCTTGATTTTAATTACACTTCCTTGGAAGTACGTATATCACATAGATTTTAATTGGTCTTATTTCCAAATAAATTTGCTTAGAATTTCAACCAGAGGGCAACCGAAGTTATAGCTTGAGTTAGTGGATAGAACTATCACAAAATTTTGTGTGGGATTTGGGAACTGCAGAACTAAAATTGGCTGGCAAAGCCACATTAGCTTTTGTACTTCTGTGTATTAGCCAAGAGAGATTCTATTAGAAGAATTGGATGTTTTCAGTTCACACTAACGAAAGCTAGTCACAAGAGAGATGCTCATGTCCAATCCTTCAACATCTGCTTTGAAGATACACATATGTTTAATGTTGGTAACTTCAAATCCCAGTATTTTCTTGGCACAGTAGTGGAAATTATTCTTGAAACTCTTCCTGCAATACTAATTGGACATTTTTCAGTCAGGTGTGTTAAAGCATACAATGGAGGCTGTCTTTGAAGACACAGGTGAAAAGCTAAGTTGCTCAGGATAGCTTTGGAACTGTGTTTGCCCTTCTACTCTATCAAGCACAGAGGCATGCATGGTCTCTTTCAGTAATGTTTCAAGCCAACTTCATCTTTCCCAATTCAGATTCTTAATGCTGTAAATGTTGCTTTCTCTAAATATGGAGGTAGTGCCCCCTGCTCTCCACATCTCCATTCAAACCCTTCATCAAATCCCTTCTTTCAGGTCTGTGGCTTCATTTCAAGTTAGCGTGCATAGGATTGCAGCCATAATTGTGACCAAGGTTAAATACATATAACTATAGGCTCCCCTTGACTCTTCTTCCTACCTTCTGTTGTTTTCCTAATAGTTTATTTATATTAATAGCTCAGTGGGGGCAGGGACTTGTTATGCTTTTGCTCTATAAAATGCCATGTACGTTGATGGATTAATCCAACTTCACTAGGCACTATTCTTCTGCAGTGTTGTGGACTGAAATCTGTTTCATGAATAATTTCACACTTATTTCCACAGGATATAAAACATCTATCTGCTGAACCTATTGTGAGAAAAATGGAAAAGAATGAAAGCAAAAAGTTACCCCAAAGAGCTGTAAGTCCTACAGGGCAATGTAATCGTCAACTTCATAATGAAGAGTTACAGCTCAACACAGATGGACTCGCTTGCCAGCCTGCTGAAACAGATACAACTCATAAAAATGAAAACAGTTTGGAGAATGTTAAATGTAATCCTGAGCAATTTCATCAGGACATGTCACAAACTCCAGTTCACCAGGGTGAGAGTCAAGAGCTTCCTCTCAATCCGTCTACCGAGACTGGCAATTCTAATGTAACTGGAAGTCAGGATGTACCACAAAACACTAACAAAACCGGACACCAGAGGACAGCTTGCCTCTATGGGAGAAGCTGCTACAGGTAAAATCAAATTGTAAATCTTCTAAGTGAACTGATTCAGATAACCTCCTGCTATATAGTAATGTGGGACGCGGGTGGCACTTTGGGTTAAACCACAGAGCCTAGGACTTGCCGATCAGAAGGTCGGCGGTTCGAATCCCCACGACGGGGTGAGCTCTCGTTGCTCGGTCCCTGCTCCTGCCAACCTAGCAGTTCGAAAGCACATCAAAGTGCAAGTAGATAAATAGGTACCGCTCCGGCGGGAAGGTAAACAGCGTTTCCGTGTGCTGCTCTGGTTCGTCAGAAGCGGCTTAGTCATGCTGGCCACATGACCCGGAAGCTGTCTGCGGACAAACGCCAGCTGCCTCGGCCAATAAAGCGAGATGAGCGCCACAACCCCAGAGTTGGTCACGACTGGACCTAATGATCAGGGGTCCCTTTACCTTTTATATAGTAATGTAGTCTGTGGGCAATGGAGATCTTATACTGCCAGCTCTTAGGTTAAAAGCCTGCCTTAATTAAGCTAGAGTGAGCAGATGAGTGGCAGATGAGAAGTGAATCTAGGGGATTTTATTGAGATAGATAGATAAAGAGTGTGATGCTCTGTTAAGCAATATGCAGTTTAGGTAAATAAAAAACAATTTCCTCCAGGAAATAGAAACAGAATTCTACAAGGCAATAATAGCATTGTAGCTTGTACTATGAATAGCCTTTAAAAAATTGTACTGAAGTTTTGGTGTGGAAGATAAAGTTTAACAAACATTGTGCTAAACTTCTGCACTTAGATAGGGTCTATTGAGTTTAGTGGGCAGATCCGCAAATCTGGAAAATGTTCTTGCATTGCAAGTAAAATGAATATTGGAACAGAGCTTATCAACCATCTGCCAGGATGTACTGTTTGCTTAACTCGTAATGGCTATCATGTAACATGCACCAGGGACTGCAAGTGCTCTGAACATTTTATATACAGTTGGATAATGCTGGGGAAAGTCCTCTTTGAGTAGACAGAGACATATCTGAGGTATTTGTAACAATGGATGTATTATCTGTTATTCCTCAACATTCTATAAGTAATAATGAAAGGAAATCCAATCTGGATGCACTCCTGTGATAAAAGTGGATCGGAAGCAAGAAGGAATGGCATGCTGAAGAATTACTGAAATAGCTATACTTTTCAGGGGAAGAAAGAACAGGATATTAGTGTTCTGTCCTGTAGATCACCATAACCAGGGGGCTGCATTTAGAAGATACATGCTTGATTTAGTTTGTTGCATGGCATGGCATTTTTCTAGCTCTGTTTATATGAACTACATATTTTCAGTATAGCTTATGGTGTCTTTTTAATTTCCCAGGAAAAATCCTATACATTTTCAGCAGTTCAGTCACCCCGGAGATAGTGATTATCATGATACGGAATCTGTAACTCAAGCTGACAATGATAACAGACCTGAGTGCCCTTATGGAACTGCTTGCTACAGGTTAGAAATTTTGCCTACTACAAATTATTACTTTTAATATTTTAAGAGAGGGCATGTACTTATATCTCTGGAATTTTATTTTAAATTGTGATAATTAAATATTTCAAACCTATCCTGACATTTGATGTGTCAAATTTGCCTTATAATGATAAGCTTAAAAACACCTGGTGAATATATTACCTTTGCAGATAAAATTTTAAATTACAGCTTTGTCTAAACTGTTGTTAAGGGCTGTGAAACCATGGCAAACCATAGATAACAGTTCTGGATGGTTTTGCAATGTTGGAGACTGTTTCTTGACCAAGTTTGAGCGACAAACCATGGTTAAGTGTTGTGTCTACACTGGACAGTTTTGGCTTGCTTCAAACAGGGTATTTGCTCTGTTTCACTTGAGATCAGATGGGTGAATACAATAGAGGTCTTTTTGATAATGGCACTGAAACTGTGGAATGTCCTCTCCAATGAAATACTCCAGATTTCCTTTCTGGGTTTTGGGTAACTGTTGGAGGACTCTTCAGAGCAGAATGTCCCATTGTCAGCTCCAATTTATAACATGGGAGCCACTTTAAAAATGTTATCATGTGTGTCCATTGCTCCCCATTCTCCCAGCTCAATCAAATTCAGAGAATGAAAGGGCTGTATCAGCTGTATAGAAAAGAAAAATTTAGCAGGCACAGCTGGTTTTGTATGGGTGAGAAGCTTGTTGAATTTCTCTCCCCTGCACAACTACAAAAAATACAGGGGTAGCAAATTGAAGTCCAGTGCCTTATAGGTAAAGGACCCCTGGATGGTTAAGTCCAGCCAAGGCGAGGGAGCCGGTGTTTTTCCACTGACAGTTTTCTGGGTCATGTGGCCAGCATGACTAAACCGTTTTTGGCATAATGGAACACTGTGATGAGTGCCAGAGCACATGGAAATGCCATTTACCTTCACGCCACAGTAAAGGTAAAGGTAAAGGTACCCCTGCCCGTACGGGCCAGTCTTGACAGACTCTGGGGTTGTGCGCCCATCTCACTTAAGAGGCCAGGGGCCAGCGCTGTCCGGAGACACTTCCGGGTCACGTGGCCAGCGTGACATCGCTGCTCTGGCCAGAGCCAGAGCCAGAGCCGCACACGGAAACGCCGTTTACCTTCCCGCTGGTAAGCGGTCCCTATTTATCTACTTGCACCCGGAGGAGCTTTCGAACTGCTAGGTTGGCAGGCGCTGGGACCGAGCAGCGGGAGCGCACCCCGCTGCAGGGATTCGAACCGCCGACCTTTCGATCGGCAAGTCCTAGGCACTGAGGCTTTAACCCACAGCGCCACCTGCGTCCCAGTACACAGTAGTACCTATTTATCTACTTTCGAACTGCTAGGTTGGCAGGCGCTGGGACCGAGCAGCGGGAGCACACCCCGCTGCAGGGATTCAAACCGCCGACCTTTCGATCGGCAAGTCCTAGGCACTGAGGCTTTAACCCACAGCGCCACCTGCGTCCCAGTACACAGTAGTACCTATTTATCTACTTGCACTGGTGTGCTTTTGATGTGCTAGGTTGGAGCAGGGACAGAGCAACAGGAGATCACCCCATCACACAGATTTGAACCGCTGACCTACTGATTGGCAAGCCCAAGAGCCTCCGTGGTTTAGACCACAGTGCCACCCACATCTCTTTTACAAAGTGCCTTATACAAAGTGATAGAAGCAGGGCTTTTTTTCAACCTGAACTTGCTGGAACTCAGTTCTGGCACCTGACAGGTGGGTGCCATTGCCATTATAAGAGAACAAGGAAGGAGTTCATTGTGAGTTCTGGCACCTAGTTTTCTAAAAAAATAGCACTGAATAGAAGTACAGTAATCACTTTCCACAACTGGGGCACCATTTCCTGAGTTGACTAGACCCAACAGAAGATGAGTGTAGGTTCTCAGAAAAGTTTGACTTGGCAGCACCAGAAAGATGTACCCAGAAAATGAGACTTGGTACACCACTTTCGAAGAACCACATGTAACTCTAAAAAAGCAACTCTAGGGCGAGGGGAGATTAGGGTGGGGGGGAGATTATGGGTTGTATCTGGTGGTTGCATGACCTGCAACCTATCTTTCTCTTCCCTTCCCACTACCACTTGCACAAGGTTCCTCTGCCCCATTTCAGGAGATTTCCCCCACCCCCTCCACACTCAAGCACACTACAGCCCTGTACAACAAATCCCACACAGTTCAGGAGCCCTTCCTAAGCCTCTGGAGAAGATTTTCAGGGCTGCAGAGGAGAAGGAGGCTTGGGGAAGAAAAAAAATAGTAGTCTGAATTGCCTTCTGCAACCAGTAGATATAATTTTGTTTTGCATGTGCAAATTACACAATACATTGATATTAAAAAAACACATACAGTAAAACCACATAGTTGATTGGTTTACATTCAAGGCCTCTTAAAAGTAATTTAATTTTCCTGTTTTCTAAATACTCAATACTTTGTACTGTTTACCCTCTTAATCTTTCCATTTTTGATAGATATGTACATCATTCTTCAATACATTTAGATTGTCCAACAATAAAAACTTAAACTAAGGGCTCAGATTGAAATCTTATTCATCTGGAAGTGAAAAAACAAACCTCCAGTTTGATTAAGCAACATTGTACTTGTCCTCCCTTTTTAACAAAGATGAAAAGCATTTATTTTGCCTGCCTTTTTTCTTTCTCTCCCTGAAAGGATCAGTTAAACACTCTGAAGTTACAGTACACAAAATGACTGATTCCTCCTCCCTCTTAAACACAACCCCCTGGAGCATTGTGGTTGTAGGTTTCAGTGGTTAGAAAATATTATTAAAGTTACGAAGACTCTACAATGGGAAGATCAGGTTTCATCTCTTTGCCCCCACCCTGCCTTTTCTTTGCAGGAAAAATCCACAGCACAAGCTGGAATACAAACACACTGTAGCACCAGGTAAAGTGCTTTGGTTTCATTATATAGGAAATGTAGAATCTATATCTGTTAATACAACTGAGTGAGGAGGACCGAACAGTGGGCCTAGCTGGTGCTCAGCATGCTCATAAAAAGGGATGCTTTTCGTTGTTAAGATTTTCAAGCTAAAAATTAAACTAGCCAACAAAATCAAATGCTCAAATGGGACAAATATAATGCAGATGTATTGCAGCTGAGATACAAGAACCTGTCCATACCTATATGCAGTAACGTAACTATTTCTCAGAGTCTAAATGGGTTTGCAGCGCAGTCCTTTGCATGTTCACTCAGAAGTAAGTCCTACTGTGTTTGGTGGGATGTACCCCCTTATGTGTACGTAGGGTTGAAGTCTTACAGTGTGATCCTATGCACATTTACTTTGAAATAAGTCCATCAGAGGAGGTTACTTGCTCCTCAGTAAATGTGCTCAGATAGCAGTCTTGGACCTTCTTCCCCCAGGCTTTTAGGCAAACTGCTTTTGAAAGTCTGCTTTCAAAGACAGCCAACGGCATGGCAAATGTGGTACATGCCTATTGTTCAAATAAAAAAAGAAAAAATCCCATAGGGCTATTGCAAGCACCTTGCATAAGTAATAATTCAGTTCTGTGAATGGAGCAGTGTCCATGCTCACAGTACAGGCATCATACATGGGGACTTGGTTCAAAGGGTTACCATATTTTTCGCCCTATAGGGCGCACCGGCCCATAGGACGCACTTATATTTTGGGGGGGGGGGATAAAGAAAAAAAATTTATTTCCCCCCCCCCAAGCCCCAAAGAGCAAAGAAGCCATGACAGTGAGCGGGCTGGATCCCGCTAGCTGTCTTGGCTACGTTTTTAGCCTCGGTGCTGGGGGTCCGGGAGCGAAGGCGAGGTTGCGCTCAACTTCGCCATTGCTCCCGGAGCTTGCGGGGCTGGGGGCGGGGGAAGCCCGAGCTTCCCCCGACCCCGGAACGGGTCCGAGAGCGATGGCAAGGTTGCACTCAACCTCGCCATCGCTCCCGGAGCTTGCTGCTATCCGAAGCCCGGGGAGCACGGCGCTGTAGCCTGCTTCACACCCCGGGCTTCGGACAGCTATCCGCAAGCCTGCGGCGCCCGGCGGGAACTCCTGCCGGGCTCTGCAGGCTTACGGATAGCTGCCCTAAGCCCGGGGTGCACAGTGCCGCGCTCCCTGGACTTCAGGCTGCAGGCAGCTATCCGCAAGCCTTCGGAGCCCGCGGGAGTTCCCCTGGGCTCCGCAGGCTTGCAGATAGCTTCCTGAAGCCTGCATTCGCCCCATAGGACGCACACACATTTCCCCTTCATTTTTGGAGGGGGAAAAGTGTGTCCTATAGGGCGAAAAATACGGTATATGTGCACCCAAAAATCTCATATAGCCAAAATTACATTTGGAGCCGCCTCGTGGCCAGCCAGACCATCTTTTATATGGCAGCTAGTGAGGGTGGGGTGGAGATCAGAGGTGGGATGAAGCTGGAAGCCCCAAGCAGACCTGGTGCTTTTCACACTGGATCTGCTTAGGTTTTCCAGCTTCCTCCCACCTCCCATCCTTCCTCTCTTCAGCCCACGTTTAACCACATATGGTTTAAATATTGTGTATTAAATGTGCAGAAGATGCAAATTCCCTGCTCAGGACTTTCTTGCCTCTTCTTCCCCTTTGCCACCCCCTGTACCTCTCAAAAGCCTTGGGGGAAAGCCATGACTATTTAAACTGGTATGATACTGCTTTAAATGTGTTTTGCAGATGGGGCCTTGGATGAAAATCACATACACACACTGCCATTAGCTAAGGAAGAAAGCCCCTATTGGTGTCAAAGGACGGGTTTAGGGTTTGTTTGATTTTTTTTACAGAGGCTAATAGCAACTGGGGGCGTGTTCATTGGGATTGCAGCTGAGAAGAGAAGAAGAAGAAGAGTTTGGATTTGATATCCCGCTTTATCACTACCCTAAGGAGTCTCAAAGCGGCTAACATTCTCCTTTCCCTTCCTCCCCCACAACAAACACTCTGTGAGGTGAGTGGGGCTGAGAGACTTCAGAGAAGTGCGACTAGCCCAAGGTCACCCAGCAGCTGCATGTGGAGGAGCGGAGACACGAACCCGGTTCACCAGATTACGAGACTGCCGCTCTTAACTACTACACCACACTGGTGACTAAGCATCTCCCCATGCACTGTGGTCTCATTGAAAATTACCCACTTCCAAGAACTTCCTGTGTAGTTTGGCTCTCAGATACTATTAAAATATGGAACGGTTCATTTCTATTGTTGCCTTGGTAATGGTATTTTTTTTGTTTCTTTAGAACCTGAGAGGAGGCAGACAAGACCGAAGGCTATTAAAAAAGGTTAGGGTACTGTGTATTTCCAAATGGTACAAGATAAATAGCTCTGAGTAACTTCTCATGTACTTTCTGTAAGCAGACAACTTGCAGAGGTTTGGTTTCTCTTTGAAATAAGATTTACTTTGAACAATATTAATAAGAAAATATACAGGAACAAATTATGGATTTGCTTTTAAAGCCCACCTTTCTTCAATCATGGAACTTGAGGGTGTTTGCTGGTGGTCTCCATGGAGTCAGCCACTGCTGAAACCCAGAACTGCCCTAGCTAGGACCTCTCCTGCATTTAAAGAAGAGTGGAGCTCTTCTTATCATTCATTTGTATATTGCTGGGTCTCCACAGTGCTAATCCTAATATTCAAATATTCTATATGATTAATACAACAAGCTTGACTTAAAAAAGCTTTGTAAAGGAACAGTGGGTCCCTACTGAATTCACATACAAAGACATGGGGTGGGATTCAGCTAATGAGTCCCATCAGAAGCCCTGCATAAGGACTTCCACTTCCACAAAGGAGCTTCCCCACCTCCACATGCCCCCGTGCTCCCTGAAATTTTCTCATCTAGAAAAGTTAAAATGCATACAATAGCAAATTTGCTTACAAATCCGAATGGTTTCTGATTTGGGCACTCCTTTCTTGATAGCCATTTAGAATTCTTAGTGTAGATATGGGTGGCCCAGTAGCTCAATTAATTTTAGAAGGAGAGTTTATCCCCCTCCACACACACTCCCATTAAAATAATGAAGTCTGCATAAGGTAATGACTGGTCCTTCAATCACACGATGTCCTTGCTTGCTAGCCCTTGCCTCCTAGGCAGTTATTGCCAAGATGGAGAAGGAGAGGCACAGTGGGAGCATGGAGACAAAATGGGGCGGATCTGGCAAACCTGCCTGTTGGTTCCTGTGACTTCTCCCAAGACTTAAAACTTGTTGAAGGTTAGAATAGATGAATGGCATCTGTGTGTTCTTCATCTTGCAGCCACATAGAGTTCCATTCCATTAACCTTTATTACACTCTGCAATACACAACGAACCAAAGTTCATATTTCCCTGTGAATCATCTCACTGGGAAGGGGAGGTGTCACCTCTTACATACCCAACTGATCGCTGTGCTCTGCAGGAGAGGGCCTCCAGTAGTTACAATCTCATCAGGAAGTTGGTTCATGTGATGTAGCAGCACCTACCCATTTGAACTCCCCCCATTATATATCACTTTCTTTTCTGTGCCTCTTGAAGACCACCCTTTTCCAACAAGTCTTTTAAGTAGATTTTTTTAATCATAGTCTTTATCTGTATTTACCTGGGAATTTAACTTGTATATGGTTTTTATTTATTATTTTGAATAACTTTGGAATATTTCATGTGAAGCACTTCATAAATTAAGCAATTTTTTTAAAAGGTAAGTGTCCTGTCTTCCACTGCCTCCCGCAGCTTGGTCAAAATAATATGATTAGGGTATTTCAAATATTTTTGCAGGCCTACAGAAAACCTGGCAAAATCTATTGACTTTCAACAGTTAGAAGGCTTCTGCTTTGCAAGGCAGAATAGAGACTGATGGCCATTCAGGTTAAAACCTGAGTACAGTGGTACCTCGGGTTAAGTACTTGATTCGTTCCGGAGGTCCGTTCTTAACCTGAAACTGTTCTTAACCTGAAGCACTACTTTAGCTAATGGGGCCTCCTGCTGTCGCCGCACCGCTGGAGCACAATTTCTGTTCTCATCCTGAAGCCAAGTTCTTAACCCGAGGTACTATTTCTGGGTTAGCAGAGTCTGTAACCTGAAGCGTATGTAACCCGAGGTACCACTGTACATCTTTACTTAGAAATGTGAAGGCCCAAGAGGGGAAAACCACATGCACACAAAAAGATTTCCACTATTTTTTCTAAAGCCTCCTCCTCCAGCCTGGAAACTTTTGAACTATGACATGTAAAAGGATATAGAAGCAAGTTTCAATCCAGGCAAACCTTCCATTTTTAGAAATCCATGATAAATATGAAAACCACAAAGAAGCAGAAATCAATAGCTGAGAAAATAAGGCTACTTAAATTTAAAGTAGTATTCATAGAGTCTTGATCTCTCCTGTTGCATTTTCTCAGTTCTTTTTATTGGAAATGATTGCTTTATGTCTGCTTAATACTGGAGCACTGGGGAAGATAGTATCCACAGGATATAATACTTTTCCTTCTTTTGTACTATAATATTGATTATTTCTCCTGTTTTTATTGGTTTGCCTGCTCATAAACTGCTAAAATGAGATACCAGATTCCTTACGATTTATCAGCTTGTAGAAGCTTGCAGCTCCATTTGTCACAATAACAGTTTAAAAAGTCAGTTCAGTTTGTACTTCTAGTCTGAATAAGCCATACTTTTAATATGCCAAACATGATCTTTTAATGGCAAACCAAGTAATACATAATACAGTTTATGTTCCTAAAGTAACAAAGAGAATTTGATCTCTAAAGGACACTTGACAGCTGTATCAGGTTATCTGTGAGAAATGTGCTGATTCCTGGACATTTGTTTGTTAACATTGACAGTTCAAGTATATGAAATTGTAGTGCAAGACATGTGAAAATCGGTTAGCCGTGTGTACCTTGCATTGAAAAGGACCACCAGTTTAGCATGGGAAATAGTTCTTGTAAGGCCCCTTTCCTGAATATCTTCCTTACAACTTTTCAGCTACGCTTCTTTCTTTTTCAGTCTATAATGGGTAATAGTGAGTTAGCAGAAGGTCCCCTTACCTTTCCTAAAATTCACTCTAGTGAAGGAGGTTAGTGTTAGAAAAAAACAGAGGCATCTACCTGCTCCAGCCCATGTGTTCATGTAGCTAGGAGTTTTTGCCACTCACTGCATAGAAGGTTCTGCTATCACTGGGAAACTCCCAGTTCCTAGGCTCTCTGACATTAATGGATGTCCACACCATGCAAGCATCCAGGATTTAAAGATGCTGCTGTAATCCCTACCACCATGCCATCAGGATAAATTTTAGCAAAGGGCAGTAGAGAGTGTTTGTCAGCAGCAGAATTGCTGGACCTGCGACAGGCCCAGCACCAGTTGGGCCCAGATTTGAGTGGAATTGTAGGCTTGGCTCATAATGACCTTGATTTACAAATTTTGGACAAATTTTCATATTGTTGCTCATATTGACGAAAATGTAGCATCTATATACACTCGTAAAGCAGATTTAACTGTAAAGTAACTTGTACTGGGAAGATCAAATGTTAAGTGATATGATTTAGTTGATACATTTCAAATATTAAATAATATTGTGGTATTACACCACTATCATTCTAGTTTTTAATCTTCTTTTAAGGGTGTTGACTTTTTTACTCTACAGGAAGAAGTGTTTTGGATGATGATAGTGATAATGACGGTGAGCCCAATGAATACAACTTGAATGACAGCTTTATAGATGATGATGACGAAGAGGAAGAAGAGTGTGACCCTACTGATGAAGACTCTGACTGGGAGCCAGATTTTGAAGACAAGGATAATGAAGATGTTGCCACACTTCTGAAAGAAGCACAGAAGATTGTTAAAAGCAATAAGTAGTTGTACATGCTTTGCAAATGTAGTGCACAATTCAGTTGAAATACATGAAACGTCCTGAATTCAATTTGGTTTAAATGGTTCACTTTAACCCTTAAATCAAGTTGGCATAAATGTTCTCTTGATTCTGTCCCTTGCATTTAAGAAGACAAGAGGCAATTTGGAAGACAGTCATAATAATTTATTGATACCAATTTATATCTCAAGATATTGAGACCAAATAGATTGTTTAATGAAGAAAAATATATTGATCAGGTTGAGAGAGGTTACTCCAACCCGATTAGTGTGAAGGGGATGAAAGCATTTAAATCTGTCTTAATAGTGCCAGTTGAGTGGTAATTTCCCCTCTAAGAATAGTGGTTTAGATGAGCCTTTACCTCGAAATCATCTCTTAAATTTTGCACTCATGTATACTTAATTTATGTAAATCTTAAATGCTGTTTCTTCACAGCTGGTAATGTCTGAGAGAAAGTCATGTATCTTGAGTTGTAACACTTAACACTACTGATTTTGATGCCTGATGTACTGTGCCACATACGGCGTTGAGGCTTAAACTAGGAAGTTTTTATTTACATTACTAAAGTTCATCTTCATGTTAAATAAAGGGAACATTATGTTGCATATACGTAATCATCATATATGGTAGATCATGACAGTTTTAGATGGACAGTTAAACCAAGTTGGAATTTGGTTCATTAGCTGCCAAACTGGTAACCAGGTTGTAAACAATCGCTGTCTTTCATATTCCAGCTAATACTACAAACTGCATTTGTTTTCTCTCTGTATTTCAGAATAATATTTATAAATTTATGATGAAAGCAATTATGTCCCTAATCTCCTTCCAGTATTTTTGTTCTTCTAAAAGTGGTTGTACAATACTACGACACTCTGCTTCTTTACTCTGAAACATAAATCCCAGGTGACTTGGCTTTGCAATGGAACCTGAGGTACAGGTTTGTCTGTAAAAACACTGATTTACATTTAAATATGCTGTGTAGATATTGAACATGAAAGTCTTTTTGAAAAGTAAATAAATCAATATTGCCACTAGCCCTGGGCAAATAGCAATTCCCCCAGGTAAACAGCCGAGTGGCAGCAACTTTTCACCCCTCACTGCAGCAGTACATTTTTTAGATTCCAGAAGAGTGTTTTGCACAGCTGTTAAGGGCAAGAGAGTCAGTCTTTTCATTTTAATGACTTTTTCCAAGTTGAGGAAAGAGTGTTGCAGAGCAATCCCAATATCAACATTTTGTTCACACAATAACATCATCCAAACTAGGGATAATGTGCCTCTTTTGTAATCAGTAGGTCCTCCCCAAAGAAACTTGGGCAACCAATTGCACAGAGCACTTGATAGCATCCTGCAGATAGTTCTCCTTCATATAATTTTGCGAACAAGAGGGAGAAAGAAAAATGGCTCTGTTATTATTTTTCTTTAATTGTTAGTTGTCCTGAGAATGCTCCAGGGTTTGAGGATGTTATATAACTGTATTAAATAAACAAGATTCCCCTGAGGTTTACCCTTCTGATTTAACATTTTAACTAATGAGTGGATTGACCTAACGGTAGGATGTGAGTGCTGCCATGGAGATGGACCCATACAGAGCAGGGGTAGTCAGTGAGGTGCCCTTTAAGTGTTGCTGTACTCCCATCATACTTGATCATTGGCCATGTTGCTTACTCCTGATAGAAAGTTCAAGCAGCGACCATTTTGCATGTGGCCAATTGACGCACGGCCGCTGATGCACAGGCCCTTTTGGACAGGAAGAGGGTAGAACACAAGGTGGGTCAGGCTTACAGCACTCTGCTGATCCGTGTGGGGGACAGGAAGGGAACCCCTGTGCAAAGTGGTCTCTGCCTGTAGTCAAGTAGGTGCTGTTCTGTATGGATATATGTTAATGAAGGAAATGATTAAACAAGCTTTGATTTTGCAGATATATTATTCCACCTCTCCCCGCCAATCTCAGCAGTGAAAGATTTCAGGTGTTTCAGCACAAACCTTGAGGGTGGTGCCCTTGGAATAAAGGTCCCCAGAGAGGGTGGTGTCTTTGTGACATATGTGTTCATTTATGCTGTGATGATACTGTGAGCTTTTCCATCTTAATGATCTAACAGATCTTGTTTTCTAGAGGGTTCCCAAAGCCGTAATTTTGGTTTCAGCACAAAGAGCAATCCACTCCTCTGTGTGTTCCCAGTCCCTGCTGCACATGAGACGCTCCCAGGTCTGCTGTTCTCTCATGTTCACCTATGACATTCCTTCTAGTTGTAGGAGACTTCCCCTCTTTTTGCTTCTGGAGCATCTCTGAAGAACAAAATGCACTTTCTGGTTACAGCTGACCAGTTTGCCTTCACCTTATTGTACACTATTACATTATGTAAAAAAATAACAAAAAAACTGACAACCAGGACAAAACCAAATTAGAACTGCAGTTAACTTAGAAGTGAAGTCAGCAGAATTACAGTGACAGGATGATGGCCTTCAGCCATGTCCAGACTTAAGAAGAAAGTGGAAACTTGAAAACATGATAAATAATCTGAAGATAGTTCCAAATGATGGAAAATCATCTCTAGCTATGTGGGTGGGTATGTATGTATGTACTTAGTTATTTGCTTATTAACTTGCCACCATTCATCAAAAGATCTTGGGGTGATTCACAAGAGAAAAATACAAAATATTCCATGTATGATGTTGCTGGTCAGGTGGGGAAGCTTTCACTTGACTACGAGATTGTGGGCTAGATCTTATTTTGGTGGTTTTCCTCTTTGGCCCACATTGCATTGAAAGGGACCAAAAAGCAAGAGGGAGAACCTGTATCCCTCCAGATATTGTTGGGCTGCAACTTCCATCAGCCACAGCCGGTATTGCCAATAGGGATGATGGGCACTGTAGTCTTAACAACTTCTGGGGGGTCACAGGTCCCCTATCCCTGCCTTAAAGGGAATACTGGGGAGTCAGGGTGGTATTTTGGTTAGAATGTTGGTCTAGGAATAGGGGGTAAAGGGACCCCTGACCATTAGGTCCAGTCGTGGACGACTCTGGGGTTGTGGCACTCATCTCGCTTTCTTGGCCAAGGGAGCCAGCGTACAGCTTCCGGGTCATGTGGCCAGCATGACTAAGCCGCTTCTGGCGAACCAGAGCAGCGCATGGAAATGCCGTTTACCTTCCCGCCGGAGTGGTACCTATTTATCTACTTGCACTTTGACGTGCTTTTGAACTGCTAGGTTGGCAGGAGCAGGGACTGAGTAACGGGAGCAAGCCATGATGCTCACTGGGTTGTGAGATAGATAGATAGATAATACTTTATTCGGCTATAAGCCCACAAGGTAAAACAATTCAATAAATAAAACAGCATTTTACAATCTAAAATATCAACTAAAATATTTCAATGCATAATCTCCTTCACATTACTTACAATCTCTAGATGTACTGTATTAAGGCCTTGAAGATAAAGCTGGTGCATAGAGTTTACTAGATTTTTAATAGTCATGCAGCATTCCATGAAGTCTTTTATATGAAAGAACTGAAATCAGGAATCTGGCAACCTGTAATGTTCTATAATAGTCAGTGTCCTGGAGTAGATAAGCTAGATGTAATTCAGGTGGTTTAGCAACAATTTCCAGAATGATTGAACTCAGAATCCTTGATCGGGGAACAATGTATAAGGGGCAATTAAACAAGATATGATAAAGGGATTCTATTGATTTGTTGTCACATGCGCATAAAACAGAGGTTTTAACGTTAGAAAATCTATTGCTCAGCACATTTGAGGGGAACACATTAAATCTGGCTCTGGGTTGTGAGAATAAAATAAGGGTGGGGGTTGAGAATCATGTGATTCTCCAGAGCATCAGAAACAGGACTTCACTAAATGCTCATTTAGATTGCTTTCCAAGGAGCCCTGTCCCCACCCCCTCCAGGGCAGCATGCGGCAGAAGGGCAAAAGCAACAGTGTACAGTAGTACCTCAGTTTTTTAGCATCTCGGAAGCCAAACGTTTTGGTTTTCAGGCGCCGAAAACCCAGAAGTAATTGCTTCCGTTTCAAACGCGCCCTGGGAGTCAAACAGCTTCTGGGGCATGTTTTTCAATTTTCTCCATTGAAATTGCCAGCCACCCATTGCGCCTTGGTTGTTGAACGTTTCAGAAGTTGAACAGTCTTCCGGAACGGATTACGTTCAACAATCGAGGTTCCACTGTACATGCATAGATGCCTACAAAATAATAAGGTTTTTGGCTTTGGACTTTTGCCTTGTGGCCCCCAGAGGATTTGTGACCATTTGATTCTTCAAGATCCTTTAAAAGGGAATAAAATTTGCCTTCATTAATAAATACTTTCCCCACTAATAAATATTAACTCCTCATCACTGTCGTAACCAGTGTTCTGAAGTCCGGCCCTTCAACTGATTAATCAGCAGGGTCTCTACTTGAAATTGACTGAGCTAAGCATACTCTGGTAAATTGATTGTTTCAAAGAAAAGGAGTGAAGAAAGGAATTGCTTATTATAGCACCATTACACTGTTTAATTTTAGAAAATTTAAGAAACAGAGCAGTGGCTTTGATGGCTGTTCCCCTCAAAGGACCTTTAAATCTATTAATAGGATTTAGTTCATTCTTTCCCCTCCTAAATTGCAAGGCAGTACCATAACAATTGGAAGCAATAGAATAAGGCTGCTATTATTTGCCATTTGATGAAACTGCAAAAGCTACCACAGCCGGGGGTGCTGATTCTCTGCACCATATGCTAGATGCTACTGCTGTTGGTGGAATTTGCTTCTCTGCTGATTTGCCACTTCTGAAATCTTTATAAACCCATTCATTGATTCCAAGTTGAAGGATGTGAGTTGGAAATTTGGTTAAGTCAGAGAGCCAGATGGGCAAAGCATTGGGAAAATCCAAAGGATATCATCAGAGATGTGACCCATTTTGAAGAGCATTGATTGTTCTGACTTTTGGAGATCACTTTCAACTTTTCTTTTAAATGTTCATATGGTTAACAAGGGGATTAGGAAATTACTGCCTTTGTTATTTTATAAGAAACTTAAAACACCTGTATAATAAGACGAATGTGGAAAATTGATTTTTGGGATGTTTGACTACTCCATGTTAAATTCCATTGTATTTCAAGGTAGTAAAATATCCTGAAACAAATCTGTGTGTGTGATGATAGAAGAAGATAAGAAGAGTGCTTAAGTCTGCTTCTCTCTGTTTTTGCATGTTTGAAAAAACATTTTTCACTTATTTTTCACTTTTTTTTACCTCAATGCGGGGGGGGGGGATCACGAAAGCATCTTGATGGCAGAACAATAGCTCTCAGAATATTTTATATTCCAGGTGGGAAATCTCTAAATATGGATATGTATTTTGTACTGTTACAATTCTACACTTAAATCAAATAAAAATTATTTGGGGGGAAATAAATGAATGAATGTAGGACTGTGTCCTAAAGCCCTTTTGGGTTCTTGGGACAAATTTAATGTTTCCTATTTGGATTTGGGCTCCTGTCCACACCTAGTGGATGGGTATGTATAGGCCAATAAAGCGAGATGAGCGCCGCAACCCCAGAGTCGGTCACGACTGGACCTAATGGTCAGGGGTCCCTTTACCTTTATGTATAGGCATGCATTTGCTTCATGAATATCTTCATTTGTGCTCCAACAGAAGAAGGGAGAGCATACAACAAAAAAGGCCAACAATCATCAGGAAAAGCAGGTTATAAATGTTAACATAAAAAAGTATTTATTTAAGAGGTTCACAACATTGTAAGAATACAGGTAGTCCGGCTGCTCTTTGCCACTTAAAAAAACAAATCCTAGCTGGGTATTCCAGTTTTAGGGTTGTTTAGCTGGGTATTGCATGGTTGGCCATCAAATATTTTTTTAAAACACACACACACACACCACAATATAAACAAAGTTGACAAAATTGTATGACCACGAGGAAAGAGGTGTTGTCTTGCCCATATCTCACAACATTACCGGAAAGGTCCAAGAGGTCATCGTGACACCTGTACTATTAAATTCTACATGGTAAGGACAGTTAGAAACAGATGTGTGATTTGCGGGGTGGGGGCATGAAATGTCACAGTTTCCAGCCTATAAAATACTGCATTTAGGAAGTTCAGTGCCCTTCCGTTGAAGTGCAATCTCAAGGGAAGAACTGTGAGCCACATGCATCAAAAAATAGCTATTATGTCAAGTGTTTCATGCAAAATAAACCCCAATTATGCATAAAGGCCCTTGATTGTTTAGTCTGCCCTCATATGTAAGGAACTCCACGTTGGGTATTTCATTTTACTTCCAGATCAGAGCAGTACTTTGGGGCACACTTTGGGTTTAAACTTCAAAGTATTGAATGCTCCCTCCACAGCCTTAGGTAGATATATTGGGTATCTTTCTAGTTTCTTTCTGGAGCAAATTGTTCTTCCATGGCTGTTTCTCTCCGATTGGCTTGTCGTCTTTCCTCCTTGGACAGTCTCTTGGGAACATTTCCGAGGGGCACGTAGAATCCAGTTGGAATGCAAGCTGTGCTCCCGTGAGCTCGCAATGACTAAAGAGGGAACCAAAGTTGGAATGAATACACCTTCACAGCAGCATAAAGTTTTAACAAAGAAAGATCTTTCTGAAAGCATTTTCGAAGGGTGCTCACATCACCCCATAACATTGGCCATGTTCACCTGCAACATTAAGCCAAGATTTCTTTTAACAATAGTATGTTGAACGACCCTGGAAGTCTTGCTGACCAAAGAAAAAAGCACCTTGTTTTCCTTGGCCTGCTTCTGGCAGCACCAACCTGTTACTCTTGTACTTACATAACCTGTTACTCTTGTTACTTACATAATGGCCAGCTGCATAATTTTTCAGCTGCTCCTGGCATACTCCAAGCCAAACAAGCTTTCTTCCTTTTCCTCCAGCATAAAGGTAAAGGTAAAGGGACCCTGACCATTAGGTCCAGTCCTGGATGACTCTGGGGTTGCGGCGCTCATCTCGCTTTACTGGCCGAGGGATCCGGCATACAGCTTCCGGGTCATGTGGCCAGCATGACTAAGCTGCTTCTGGAGAACCAGAGCAGCACACGGAAACGCTGTTTACCTTCCCGCCAGAGCGGTACCTATTTATCTACTTCCACTTTGACGTGCTTTTGAACTGCTAGGTTGGCAGGAGCTAGTTGCTTGTAAAACAGTACACCGGTTACATTTCTGCCAGTCAAGCAGCTTTGAAAGCTTTTACGATATGGGGTTTAACTTTAAATTTGTTCATGAACAGCATGGCTTTATGATGATAGATTTTATTTTATTTTCATGTGTCATTTGTCTGTGGTCACTCAGCAGCTCCCTGCATTGTATGCCTACTTACCATCAAAATCAACATCTGCGTGTGGCGGATGATCCCTCACCACAATTTTCCGATGCCTTTCTGCATCTAGTTCGGCAATAATTGAGTCAAAATAAGCTATTGCCTCGGTTACGTCTGAATTGAGCTGTGAGGCTTTTCTCTCTGCTGAGATCTGTTGAACAGAATAATATGACAGGAGTTTGGTTTGAACAAATAGACTTTGCTGTTGCAAAGAACAACCCAATATCCAAGGATACAAAACGCACAACCAAAATGGTGGAAGCGGACTTGCAAATGTTCTTCAACAAAACAATCTCTGATCAATGGCTAAATTGTTCTTTGAACCCATTGCTACTTATTTGTCTTTGGCCTGCATTTTAAAGTTGTTTTTTAAGCTTAATTTGGGGAGTTGGATTCCATCAAAATAATGCTGTGCTCTGGCTCAGATCGCCAATGTGATGGAAATTGTGAGTTCAGGGTTCACTTATATTCTCAAATGTTCTACCACCATGTGGGTTGCTTTAACGAACCATTTCTCAAGGCACCGATGCAGCTTCATATCTACAGCTGCCACCTATTTTTCTGCCAAAGTCCTGGCACTCTTGACTTTTAGGGTGTGAAACCTTAGACGCTGGCAAGTTAGCAATGTCATGTGACTTTAAGTAGTCAAGCTTGTTAAGTTGTTAAGTTGCTCATTATATAAAGAGTGTTTGTTTTCTCTGCCTGTGGGGGCGTGAAAAAAAAAATGTCTGAAAGATCCGGAGGTGTTTCTGTTATCTTTCTGCAATAAACCTGTCTTTGGAAAGACAGGCTTCCCTGTGTCGTTATTTCTTTGCTGCTGAGACTCTGAAGCTTGGACTGCAACAAGAATCCCTGCACTGGACTTAATCAATGCTCTGCAAAGAGAACTGTTGCTGGTTGCGCAGTGGAAGCGTTTACTGGACCAGTACACAGACTCTCTTAGGTTATGGATCCTTCTACGTTTCTACAGCTGTATTGTGTGCAGAGAAAGTGAAAGCAGCTTTCGGATGAGAGAAGACCGGCTTGGTCGTAAATCCAGCTCTTAAAGGAACTGAGAGGCTGCAGAAAGTTGAGAGAGCTGCGTAAGTGAAGATTTACAGCTTCATTAGCTGCAAAAGGCTAGCTTGACCTCCCGTTGTGTTTTTGTTTTGTTAATAAAAACAGAGGACGGTGGTAGGTTGCTAGTGAAGAGACGGAGGGAAAAAAGTTTAAAAGGCTTCAGAGGAGGCTGGAGGCATTTGAAAAGTGAGTAAATCAAATCCCAAGGGGAAAGAGAAGCAAGGGCACACAGAGGGAGTAGCAGCCGACCCCAAGAATGGCAGTGGAAAATTTCCTTTACAAAGTTGAACTCTGCTAATTATGTGCAGTGGTCTAAGAGGGCTCAAGTCTGGTTGGAAGCCAAAGAAGTGTGGGCTGACTATGTCCAGAGGCGAAAGCTGTTTGTGGCTTTTGCAGCAGATGCCACAGCAGAGCAACAGGCTGCTGCACATGCTCAGAACAGGGAACATGATAAAATGGACACTAAAGCTAGATGCATGTTGATGGTATCGATAGACAATTCCCAATTACCTCATGTGGAAAATTTAAGGTCTGCATTTGAAATTTTGGAAGCTCTTAGGCGAATTCACCATAGAGCCACGCCCGGAGAGAAGGTGAACATTATACGTGCTTCGTATGAGTTGAAACTGAAGCCAGGGGATAGTGTGGTTGAACACACGTCACAGATGACTGAGTATTTCAACCGACTGTCATCTCTAGGTGTGAATTTTCCTGAAAATATTAAAGTTTATACTCTGCTTAGCAGTCTGCATGCAGGGTTTGAAAACTTAGTACTAATGTTACAAGTTTTGCCAGAGGACCAGCTGAATATGAATTATGTGACTGGTAGATTGTGTGAGCAAGAATATCAACATCATCGAAAACGTATTGATAATTCAAATACCCCAACGGTTGGATGTTCAGATAATTCCCAGCGTGGGGGAACTAGCAGGCAGAGCTGTAAGGAAGCCTCACAAGTGTCTGCTATGGCCAGCAAGTCATGTTTTCGATGTGGCAGCAGGTTTCATTTGATAGCAAAGTGTCCAGAAAAGCAACAGGAATTTCAACAGTCCAAGGTCAGTTTCCGGAGCTGCAGGGGAAGATGAAGTGAGAACTACAAGAATCAACGATCCAGAGGGGGAGCAGGTGCTGATAAGGGACTATCTGCAATGGCAGCACAACAGAGTCCTAAAAGGAGCCAACAAACCCTTGAAGTGGATAATTGACAGTGGAGCAAGTCACAGTTTAGTTCCAGCGACATCTAGTGGCAGCTTGATGAACTGCAAGACATTGCCAGTTGCAAAAACTGTGACTATAGCAGACAATAGTAAACGAGAAATGAACCTTAAAGGCACAATTTATGTTAATTGTTTGCAAACTAACCTTCCTGTTTTCGTTCTCCCAGGAATGAAGAATGGACTTTTGAGTGTGTCATGCCTGGTAAAAAGTGGTTTTAAGGTTGAGTTTGAAAATGATGTGTGCACCATTTTGAAACAGGGGAAGGAGCTAGTTAAAATTCCCTGTGAGGATGGGCTTTTTGTTTTGGATGAAGAGCAGTTAGCAGCAGGTAGATGTTCAACAGGTGAAGTGCAAGCTAAGTGTGTAAATAAGGCTCCTCATACAGGTTGTGCACATCTACTGCACAGAAGGTTAGCTCAGATATGCTTTAAGTATGTAGGCAAGATGCCAGATTTAGCTGAGGAGTGTAACATTAAACCCTGTCCAAATTTTCTGGATTGTTGTGCTTGTAAATATGCTAAGGTTAAGACATGTAACTATCCTAGATCTGATAGAGTAAGCAAGAAACCCTTTGAACTTGTGTACACAGACGTGTGTGGCCCTATGCCAGTCAAATCGCTTGGAGGTGCGAGATTTATGCAAATTTTGGTGGATGATTTTTCAAGGGCTAGTTGGGTTTTCTTTCTGAAAGAAAAATCACAAGCAGCTTCCATCCTGATGGATTGGATTGAAGAAGTTGAATGTAAATTTGACACCAGAGTGCGTAAAATACAATCAGATCGTGGTGGGGAATATGTGAACCACACGCTGGAGACGTGGTTAAAAAGGAAAGGTATAGTTCATAGACTTACCAATCCCTATTCACCACAGGAGAATGCAGTTGCCGAAAGAAAATTTCGAACATTACAGGAAGCCATTGCTGCTTTGCTGTTTGATTCTGGACTTCCACAGCGGTTTTGGGCTGAGACTGCACTGTATGAGAATTATACTTTTAACAGAGTGTACAATAGCACAGTAGGCAACACTCCTTACTTCATGCTATTTGGGAAAAAACCAAAAATTGATCATCTAAGAGTTTTTGGATGTCGTGCTTATGTGCTGGTGCCTAGGGCACAACGTAGGAAAGGCGATCCTAGATCTAAAGAAATGTTTTTCTGTGGTTATCAAGCAAACACAAAAGGTTGGAGATTTGTGAATGTAGAAGGCAATCAAACAAAAATCACAATCAGCAGAAGTGCGGAATTTTGTGAACAGGATGGTTGGAATAAAATTCATGGAAATCCTGACATACTATTTGATGTGGTGAACAGTAACAATGAAACTCAGGCCCCAGGGCAGGTATTAGTTCCAGAACAGGCTGAGGAATTTGAGTCTGAGGACGAGGGTGAGAAATCATCTAGTTCACCCAAGTCTGTAAAGTCAGAATCTTCTAGCTCTAAAAGTTCACCCGTACAGCAAGAGAGACGTGTAAAGTCAGAATCAGAAAGTTCTTCAACTACTAGTGACAAACAGGTGACGACTAGTGATTCTGGGTCAGAGGGGGAAACTGAAGGAACATCACAGGAACTGTTAAGGTGTTCCAAGAGTACCAACAAAGGTAAACCTCCTGAAAGGTACCAAGCTATTAGTGTTTGGGCTGGTTTGGCAAATTGCGAACCTGAAAGTTTTGAGGAGGTTGAGCAATTACCCCAGGAGGAGGCCAGTAGGTGGCGTGAGGCCATGCAAAAAGAGTTGAATTCTATGAAAGAACTGGGTGTGTTTTCCATCACCAAACTGCCAGAAGGTACCAAGGCAGTAAGTTGTAGGTGGGTGTACAGGATAAAGACAACAGCGATGGGGAAACCAGAGTACAAAGCAGGGCTTGTAGCTCGAGGTTTTACGCAAAGAAAGGGGTTACATTATTCCGAAGTCTATGCACCCACTTCAAGGAGTGAAACCCTTCGGGCACTATTAGCAGTTGCTGCTCAGAAAGGGTTCAAAGTGAATCAATTTGATGTCTCTACAGCTTATCTTCATTCAGACTTGGCTGAAGAGCTCTATATGGAGCTACCGCCAGGATTGAAAGTTGGTAAATCAAATCAGGTATGGAAACTACATAAATCTATTTATGGACTCAAGCAATCTGCTCATAATTGGAATGAGTGTTTGAATGACGTTTTGGTAGGCATTGGTTTTAGCAGGAGCAAGGCTGACAATTGCTTATATTTCAGAGGTTCAGGAGATGCCCAAGAATCTTTGCTTGTTTATGTAGATGACCTGATTTATATTTCAAAGACACAAGAACAAGTAAAAAAACTAACCAAAGAGTTAAATAAACACTTCAAAGTTAAGAATCTTGGTGATGTAAAGGTCTACCTTGGTGTTCAGATAGATAGGACCAAAAATGACAGTTTTCTACTGAATTAAAAAGGCAAGATATTGCAAATGTTGAAAAGGTTTGGCATGACGGAGTGTGTAGGTGTTAGAACACCAATGGAAATGGGTTTTGTAAAAGACAATGAGTTCAAGGATAGTGCTGAATTCAAGCGTGCTGAAATCTTTCAGTCAGCACTGGGAAGCTTACTTCATCTTTCGCAATGGAGTAGACCAGACATTGCTTACGCTGTTAACTTACTCAGCAGAGAAGCTTCAAAACCTAGTGTAAATGCATGGAAAGTAATTCAAAGAGTGTTACGATATTTACAATACACCAAAGATTTTTGCCTTGAATTATCTTCTGAAGGACAAGCACAGATTACTTGTTGGGCAGATAGTGATTGGGCAAATTTAAAGGATAGAAAATCAGTGTCTGGCTGTGTAATAAAATTTGGTAACTCTCTGATTGGGTGGAGATCCAAGAAACAGAACCTAATTGCTTTGTCGTCAACAGAAGCTGAGTTCTGTGCCTTATCTGAGTTATGTAGAGATCTAGAATTTTACAAATGCTTGGCACAAGAGATGTATGAAAAGGCCATCACTCCAATCACTGCATGGGGTGATAATCAACCGTGTCTTAAGTTAGCACAAAATGGGCAGTTTAAAGGTCGTACAAAACATTTGGATATCCGCTTTCAAAATGTTTGTCAAACGGTAAAAGCAGGAATTGTTAAATTAAATTACTGTCCCAGTCATGAAAATCAAGCTGATGGTTTTACAAAACCGCTTGGGTTTCAGCGGCATGAAAACTTTTGTGAAGAAATGGGTCTGAAGTAATTTTGTTTTTGTATTGCCAGCGAGAGGGGGTGTTAGGGTGTGAAACCTTAGACGCTGGCAAGTTAGCAATGTCATGTGACTTTAAGTAGTCAAGCTCGTTAAGTTGTTAAGTTGCTCATTATATAAAGAGTGTTTGTTTTCTCTGCCTGTGGGGGCGTGAAAAAAAAAATGTCTGAAAGCTCCGGAGGTGTTTCTGTTATCTTTCTGCAATAAACCTGTCTTTGGAAAGACAGGCTTCCCTGTGTCATTATTTCTTTGCTGCTGAGACTCTGAAGCTTGGACTGCAACAAGAATCTCTGCACTGGACTTAATCAATGCTCTGCAAAGAGAACTGTTGCTGGTTGGGCAGTGGAAGCGTTTACTGGACCAGTACACAGACTCTCTTATTGACAACTGCATTACTGCAGGAAAAATTCATTAAGTGATTTCCCATCGCCACTTTTCCATTTTGGGAAGAGCATTTCCTGCTGAATCACAATCAACAGCTTTTAGTTAAACCTTTTCAAAAAGACAACAATTTTGGCCTTAAAAGCTCAACCCAGCATTTTGTAACTTAACTTTAAAATTTAAAGTAAGTCCTTATTGTGACATATCATATTAAAGCCCATGAAGTTCTGAAGAGATTGGTGGTTTTAGTTTTGATATGTCTCAATGCTGGGCTGAGCTTTTAAGCTTTTTGTGTAGTGTGACAAGGCCAAAATTGTCATTTTTTAAAAAAAAGATTCTAACCCTCATAATTCAAAAATGGGATGAGATAAAAAGCTAAAATTTTAGATTTAAACTTAGTTTTGAGCATTCAACAAATAAACAAACTATTCAGAAAATTGGATGACATGAAGTAAGAAAGTTGGATCACTTGATGTTGAATGACCCTCTATTGTGGTTCTGCTTGATTGTGTAGATCAACTTGAAGGGGGATTAGATGAAGAAATGAATATAGGAGCACAGCTGCAGAAATAATTACTTAAAACAGGAATCCTGGAGCCTACTCTCATTCCTTCTGTACATACAGTACCTATGTGAGCTTGGAGAACCACTTAGGTTCTCCGTGTAGTGAAAGACCTACATTGGCTCCCAGTACGTTTCCGAGCACAATTCAATGTGTTGGTGCTGAGCTTTAAAGCCCTAAACGGCCTCGGTCCTGTATACCAGAAGGAGCATCTCTAGCCCCATCGTTCAGCCCGGACACTGAGATCCAGCACCAAGGGCCTTCTGGCAGTTCCCTCACTGCGAGAAGTGAGGTTACAGGGAACCAGACAGAGGGCCTTCTCGGTAGTGGCGCCCATCCTGTGGAACACCCTCCCTTCAAATGTGAAGGAAATAAGCAGCTATCCTATCTTTAAAATACATCTGAAGGCAGCTCTGTTCAGGGACGTTTTTAATATTTAATGCTGTACTGTTTATAACATTTGATTGGGAGCCGTCCAGAGTGGCTGGGGAAACTCATAATGAAGCCACTGCTGCCCAATCTCACTTTGTTTTCTGTAAACTGTGAATAATAATAATTACCTAATAGGCTGTTTCAAGGATAACTAATCATGCACAGTTTACAATGCAATCCTATACCTGTTTTGTCAAAGTAAGACCCATTCAGTTCTATGGGTCTTACTCCCACATATGTTCGAATTAGATTACAGCTTTGAGACACACATACACACACAAACACACACAATGTTTCCTAACTATTACTGCTAAAGTTTACCAGATTTATTCATGCTACCCACTGGGAGCATGGTATAAATTACTTGTAGCCACATCTATGCACCATTGCCAGCAGGGTCCCAATATTTCTGGAAAAGCACCATTTCCCCTTTCCAGCTGGCTCCAGGCTGAAGTATTCATGTTGAATATCCATCTCTGTGGCTGCATTTCCCTTTCCCTTTTCCTATCAGGCTGTGACATGCAAAGCATTACTGAAGGTGACAAGTGAGTGTAAGCAAGTGTGTGAGATGTATATATTAGTGAGAGCCTCTTGGATAGGCTCAGGCACCCAGAAATAGTGGTTCTGTACTGTATTGTCCTTTTTAAATAGTGCAAGAGCACATTTTAAGGGTTTCAGTGGTTACATCATGTTTTTTCCACATGTGGGCAGCAACCCTATAAACCCTATAAACACTTACCAGTGAGTTCCATTGGCGATGCAACACTGGAAAAGGTACTATGATACATATGTGGTGGAATTGTTTAAACATCAAACAATTTTGGGAAACAATATATAACAAAATGAAAGAAAATGTTTAGATACTCATTTAGGAAAACACCAGAAGTTTTTCTATTGGGAATAGTACCAGGAAGTCTAAAGGAAGAAGACAAGACATTATGTTCGTACGCAACAGTAGCCGCAAGGCTATTGATTGCGAAAAATTGAAAAAGTGGTATTATACCAACAAAAATAGAGTGGCTTGCCAAATTATTGGAGTATTACAATATATCCAAAACAATGGGAGAAATTGGAAGGATCTCAAAAGAGAAGATAGACAGGGACTGGAAGGTGTTTAAAGGATACTTGCAAAACCATATTGAAAAATCAGAACTCCTATTAGAATAAACAAGTTCCGTTTTAAATACTGAAATACTAAATAAGATGGATAACAATGTGTAATAGAAGCATGAAATTAGGTTAAAGGTGTGTGAAAGAAAGTAATAGAAGTGGAAAGAAATTGCAATTGAGTAGATTGGAAGTCTATCACAAAGGTGGGGTGAGGGGTGGTAGATGGTGATGGGAAAAGGAATTATCTGGGATTGAGTGTGGGTATGTTTGAATATTTTTAAGGATTGTATGAAATGTATGTTTGTATGCTTGTATATTCGCAATATGTGTGTATTAATGTTGAATTATTTTAACAAAAACTTTTCAAAAAAAAAAGAGTTCCATTGGCCATAGTGGGACTTACTTCTGAGTAAACAAATATAGTAATCACCCTGTTAGGATGCTGTTTAGTGTGCCTATAGCACTTTAAATCACTATTGGCACTGCTGCAAAGGAGTAATCTACTCAATACCACACCTAATAACATACCTGCTTGTGAAATGAAAGCCTTTTTAAAAAACAATCTGAGAGCAGCTGCCATGCTAATAAAGAAATTAAAGCATGGAACACATTGATTTACATAAAACTAATGGTGTGTTTTTTTCGAGTGAAGAACAGGAAGAGAGAAACTTCTCCAAAGGAGAGGGCATTAAATACAATCTATAGTTGTCGATGCCTCCTTAGCTACTGGCTGTAAAAAAGCATGGCTTCACTTTCCTGAAATTAGACTCCCTGCAGTCATGGCCTCACCTGCTGAGAAAGTTTCTCATTTCGGCTGCTCAGAATTTTGCTTTTGTTTGTTTTTTAAACCAAGCAGTCGCCGTCTCTCTAGATTGATGGAAAGGGTTAGGGTTGGGTGAATGAAGTGTAAGTTGTATTTGATACTTCTGTGTAATGGATGTGTGTGAAAAACTGAACGGGGGATAGACCCAATGAAGGTATTACAGAGAGAAACACATCACATTTGTGGGTCTCGCTTCTCTTGTGCACATTATTATTATACTTCCCACAACCTTTCCCAATCTTCCATCATTATATTGTGACCAAAATCTCTTGCCCAATCTATCATCACAGATTTCACTTGTTCATCCTTTGTATGCCATTCCAACAGTAAATTATACATCTTAGACAAATTTTTAACATTGGTATCTAACAACTCCGTTTCCAATTTGGTTTTTTCCGTTGCAAAACCATTTTTCTTGTCAAGCTTAAATAATTCATTGATCTGATAATCTTGAAGCCAATCCACCTTGTCTTTGATTTGATCAAATGGTCCTAATTTAAATCCTTCATTATCCTCAAGCAAAAGGTCAGAGTATCTCAACCATTTATTCTCCATATTTAACTTTTTTGGGGCCTTAGCTTTCATTGGTGAAAGCTATCTGGGTGTTTTCCTTTCTAGGAGATGTTTATATCTTATCCAAATGTTATATAGTGATTTTCTAATTACATGATTTTTAAACCTTTATGGGCCTTTATTTTATCATACATATAAGCAATGTTTTCTTAACCATGTGATACAATAGCTCCTACCTTGGAAGACTGTATTTGTGGAGGTGTGGCTGGTGACTTTTGTCTCGTCTTGGAAGATTTTGTAGACACGGAGGAAATATCAGATGCCCTGTCACTGGACTTCAGATCTTTGATGCTCTCAATGTATTTTTTCCTCAAAGCTAGCAAATCTTGCAAGTACTGCAAACAGTCTTGAGTCTTTGAGTACATCCATGCCCGTTCTTCTTCCTTCAGATGGAGGCAGGCAACTGAATCCAGGCTGGTGGTACTTTTGCTTTTTTTCAAAGGCTCACTGAATTTGTTATCCTCATCTCCAAGCACATACATAGAAGTGCTACGGATCAACCGGACTGCAGAGCCATCAAAAGTAGGGATTCCATCGGACAGGCTTCTCCTGCGGGAGTTGGGGTGAAATATTGCGTGAATCTTCCTGAGCATCGTGGAGCAGGTTCTTCTTCACCTCATCCATCGATCATATAGAGGCTCAATTCAATACGTGGTTCTTGCATATAGCAGAAACTAACACTTTGCCATGTGCCCTTTTGTAGTTAAGAATCCAGTTTCTTGCAGATACAGCTGCCTACTTACATCTATCTGTTTATTTCAGACAATTGCAGATGATGAAACCATACCAATTTCTTCAGTCACATCTTTCCTTAACATGTTTTAGTTCTCCTTAATGGTTGCACAGCTTACTGTGCTGACCATGGTACTGAACTACCCTTAGAAATGAAGAATAAAGGAAAACACATTTTGTTAAGAGGTAATGAGAGACAGATGAGGATTTCATAAGGCTAAACTAAAAGATGCCAGGAAACCAGGGTCCCCCTGCATTTCCACCGCTGAGCTCTATACTGGATAAGCACATTGCAAAACCAGGCAGCAGTTCAACTGCTTCTGAAGGGGTTTTGTTTTCTGTACTATGGCAACGGAGAGATGGTTGCAGCTATCTGATAACACTATTGTTGAGAATAAAGTGGACTAGGATATCCAGATCCATTACATCCCTTACAGCAGCCTGAGCATGGGAGGCTGGCCATAAAATAAAACTGTGTTCAAAAACACACATGCCTAATAAACAAAGCTGAAGATGTTTACTTATTAGCAAAGCCAGCTTAACAGATTGTCTCTGATAGTTGGGCTCAGTGCTTTGTATACTACAGACAACCTCGGTGCACATTTTGCTCTCATCTTGTGAAAGGAGACTCCTCACTGTCATTTTGCACTGACTCCTGCTGCAGTCCAGGCCCCGGACAGACAGAGAGTTGGGCTGCACATGGATTTAGGATGCTGGTGAGGAGCATGCAGGGTTTTAATGGCCCAAGACCCTACCCAAATGTGGAACAAGGCTGTATGAGAGTTGGAGTCTACATGGACATAGGTTGCTAATGAGGAACATGCATTTCATTGTTTGAATGATTTAAAATGTTATCTAAATGTGGTTTGGAAAGACCATATGTGTAATAAGGATCAAAAGAAAATCAGCCAACCCAAAGTGAATGACTGTTTACACTTTAAATTTCTTCCAAAGATTTCTTTCCTCTTATCTTATTCCATTGTATTCTCTCTCTCTCTCTCTCTCTCTCTCTCTCTCTCTCTCTCTCTCTCACACACACACACACACACACACACACACACACACTGAGCTTGCCAGATACTACATTTCCCCCCACTTGGTTAAAGAAACATGATCCCCAAACTTTCTCTTTCTCATCTGAGAGAGCTAGTATACAAAGAACAATTCATACCGATTGACGATGCTATGATATAGCTACAAAGCAATGAACAGTTCTTGGAAATCACAAGTCTTCTGGGATTTCCTCTTCTGGAATCACAGACATTTTTATTCTGATGTCACCCAGACTTCACTGCAACATCTATCAAAACCTCATGTGCCAGAATGTAAAGTACTTTAGTCCCAAACCACCGGGTCAAGGAAACAAAACCATTATTAATCCTCCATGTGAAGAAACCACACTGAACTCTTATTACTTTCAGTGGCCCGTTCCAGTCCTGACTGGTTTGGTCCATTTCAGCATTAGGTATGCAGTGGGAGAAACTGGAAGTTAGAATGAAATTCAGAATGCACCGGGGATGGGATTAGAGACTATCAATGAATAACCACTAGTGTGATGGCCTGGGACTCGGGCTTGGACTTGGAGCCAGAGGACTCTCAGTCCGCACCGGATCCTTTGCCTCAGGTGGCGTCTGAACCAAGCCTGAGGCCTGATCCTGAAGATCCCCAGTCTGCACAGGTTCCCCTGCAACAAGCACCAGCTGGGCCAAGTCAGGGGCCTGAGCCTGCCCTGGCTCCAGATGCGGGGGTTACCTCGTTGCCTCCAGCTGGGTGTTATGAAAATTACGGGGGGGGCACATCTTTAAAGTACATAATACATAATACATAATACATAAAAAAGGTAAAGGTACCCCTGCCCATACGGGCCAGTCTTGACAGACTCTAGGGTTGTGCGCTCATCTCACTCTATAGGCCGGGAGCCAGCGCTGTCCGCAGACACTTCCGGGTCACGTGGCCAGCGTGACGAAGCTGCTCTGGCGAGCCTGCACCAGCGCAGCACACGGAAACGCCGTTTACCTTCCCGCTATAAAGCGGTACCTATTTATCTACTTGCACTTACGAGTGCTTTCGAACTGCTGGTGGGCAGGAGCTGGGACCGAAAGACGGGAGCTCACCCCGCCACGGGGATTCGATCTGCCGACCATGCGATTGGCAAGCCCTAGGCGCTGAGGTTTTACCCACAGCGCCACCCGCGTCCCTGCACATAATACATAATACAAATATTATGCCTGAATGTATCCTTTCAACTTGACAGCTTAGGGAAGTTACCTAGCTTTAAAAATAATATAAAATCAACTCCTTTGCCAGTTTTCTCCATTCCAAATCTATTTTCCCTTTGAAAAAGGACTCCAGGAAGTTCCCAGAGGTGACAATTGCTGGGCTCATTGTTAGCCAAGGGAAGCCAAATCTCATCACCTGACTTGCCTCAGGCTCCAGACATGCAAAGGAAGTTCTATTGTACTTTTGGGTGGTGGGTACTTCAGACATATTTGTCTATGCTAATCTTATACCTGAGTCTTGCCCCTGCCATGTCTGCTTATGCTAATCTTGTACCAAGGACTTGTCTGGACATGTTTGCCAAAGTTAACCCCTCCCCTTTTGTGACATGTCAGTGATGTAGCAATGATGCTGTATGAACTGTATTCTGGGATATGGTGGGAAAGTTTTAAAAGTCTTTGTCACCCCATCCTCAGGGTTCAAATTTCCTCTTTGAACCTATTGCGCAATAAACTTTGGTCTACAGCTATTTGCTCCAGTTGGCTGGAATCCTTCCTTTATTCCGCAGGGACCCGTGGGCTCTGCCCGATGAGCTGGGTGACTGAGCAGCCTCATACCTAGATTTATCTGTAACATGGGCAATCACTTACAGCTGCTTCCACTACCTGTTGGGTCAGGAGAGGCTGAGGTGGCCCCTGGGTCTACCGACATCTCCCGAGCTGCAGAGACTGAGGTCTGAGAGAAGGAGAGACCTGAGTACTCACAGGAGGAGTGCTCGCCTTCGGGCGAGACAGGGAGGTGAGTCACCGGGGGATCAGGACCGGCCGTTACCCTGACAGAGATAAAAGGCTGTTGGACCCTGCCCCAGGTTGCGGGAGCAACGTTGCTGTTTGCCAGAACCTGCCTGTGATCCTGTGCCTGACCTTGTCTGGTTTCCTGCCTCGTGTCCTGCCTTGGCCCTGTCGAACTGACTCCTTGCGGAACCCTTGGATTCAGGACCAGACCTAGACTGCGTTGCTCTGGTTACCCCCGGGCCCAGCACAACTATTCACAAATTGCTCTAGGGCAGGGATGGTTAACTTGGAGGACCACAGTTCCCCATATCCCTTACTATTGACCATGCAGTACAGTGGTGCCTCGCAAGACGAAATTAATTCGTTCCACGAGTCTCTTCGCCTTGCGGTTTTTTCGTCTTGCGAAGCACCCCTATTAGCGGCTTAGCGGATTAGCGCTATTAGCGGCTTAGCGGCTAAGCGGCTATTAGCGGCTTAGCGGCTTAGAAAAAGGGGGGGGGAGGGAAAAAACTCGCAAGACTCGCAATACGTTTTCGTCTTGCGAAGCAAGCCCATAGGGAAATTCGTCTTGCGAAGCACCTCAAAAGATGGAAAACTCTTTCGTCTAGCGAGTTTTTCGTCTTGCGAGGCATTCGTCTTGCGGGGCACCACTGTATATGAAAATGCATTGATGGAGGCAAACCATAGTAAAACTAGCTATCATGTTCTCAGTTGTATCAGAAGGGTCTGGATATGCCTGGAATACCGAAGATTTAAAACTGTGACTTTCTTGCAGAATTGCATGTAAATGTTCACAGCAGTGCATATAGTTTCTAGAGGTAAGACAGTGCTCCTAATTTAAAAGCACAAGATGGGCATAGAGGTATCAAACCATAACTAAAATCTTTCCAAAGATGCGGGGAGGAACCGATCAAATGGACTAGCTAAATATTTCATAGCATATAAGATTACCTGCTTTGAAAAGGCAGCTCTTCTACTTAGTTTTTGCATATGGCTGCTTAAATCTAACATGGTTATGGCAAATACGTGTGCTTAATAGGCTCCCGTGAGTTGTCATCACAGTTTTGCTAACTGCCGAGAGGATTATCTATAGGAAACAAAACAGCGAGAGCAACAGAGAGCATGATCTGTTTTAAGAAGTAAAGGTACAGCAGTTTCAATACAGCAATGGCAAAGCTGTATCATTCCGGTCCGTGTTTAAATGACAAGATGAGCTCACATTACTTCTAATCACCTTTTAACTAAATTGTCCACAGCAGCAATAAAAACATAAATAAAATGAATTTCTTTCAGGCATCAAGGCTTGACATGAACACGAACAGAGATTTTGTGCCTACTTCAACGTTGAACTTCTCACTCTCATTGCTAAAGGAGTACACCTTGGTCACAATTTCTGTTGGACTGGATGTAGCAGCACTGGAATCCTTGTGTTCCCTTGATCACTTTCACTTTTTCAAAGTGTCGTTTTAGGAACATTTCTTCTTTTCCGTACTCCTCATTTGTTGAAAATAAGAACTAGATTGAAGGGATGTTATATTGGCACCAGTTAGAGTTTAACTGTGTCATAAATTTGTTCGACATGTATTATGTTGTAATTTTCATGAACTAACAAGAATTCTTTCAAAGTGTTAATTCTATTCTGCAACAGCAAGCTATTACTCTGCATTGGAAAACAAATAAGACCCTGACTAGCTTCTCAGATACCATACCTTTTAATTGAATAACTTTCTAAAGAAATGCCTGAAGCAACTGATATTATAGTTTGAAGTCATGTTTATTCTGTTATATTTTACTCCAAGAAGACTCATTTATCCTAAATAGAACCCCAAAAGGGTGGCATGGATGTACAAATATTTTTTTAAAAATGTGATCCTGTTGAGATCCCAATATGACATTTTGCAGGTAGCTCTTAGAAATATTAAATAATCAATACATTTTTTTGGAATTTTGAAACCATATTAATTTTTAATCACTTAAAAAAATTAAAATTTGTAACTTTAAAATTTAAAGTAATCATGTGACAGATCATATTAAAGCCCATGAAGTTCTGAAGAGATCAGTATTTTTAGTTTTGAAATATCTCGATTCCGGGCTGAGCTTTTAAGTTTTTTTGTGTAGGCTAAAATTATCCAAAAAAATTGACATTTCAAACCCTCATAACTCAAAAAATGGGATGAGATATATATTAAAAATTACAACTTTAGATTTTAACTTAGCTTTGATCATTCAACACGTGTACATAGCACTGATGAAATTGGAAGACATGCGTTTTTAATGCTTGATGTTTTTATATGTGCTGGAAGCTGCCCAGAGTGGCTGGGGAAGTACATAATATACATAATAAAGCTATGATTGTTGTTGATGATGCTTTTAAATCTCTGCCGGGCTCAAACGCGGCATCCTCCAATGACACAAAATCTACCCACCTTGGAAGAATGGCAGATGAAAGTGATAGACTATATGGAACTGGTGGAAATGACTGGCAGAATCCGAGACCAGGGAGAAGAGTTGGTGGAAGAAGATTGGAAGAAATTTAAAGACTATTTGCAGAAACATTGTAAAATTAACGAATGTTAAAATGATGTTGGATTGAAATGAAACGGCTTTAGCAACAAGGCTAAAAAGAGTATGTAAAAAATGGATTGATAATCAGATGAAAATATGAAGCTATAATATGTTAAGATATAGAATTAAGATAAAAACAAAGAGGGAAAGGATTTGCTGAATTAACCATGTGAACTGGAATACAAAAAAGGGAGGTGTGAGGAGGTCAGGAAACAAGTAAACAAAATATAAGATATGAAAAGATTGATTTTTTTCTTTTTTTAAATTGTTTTTTATTTTCCAGGTATTGTGTATTTTTTTCGTATTTTTTCCTTTTTATTTTGTAATTACTTTCTTTTTTCTGTTTGTAAAACCCCAATAAATATCTTTGGAAAAAACAAACGCGGCATCCTCCTTTCTTTACGCATTCCCGCGCGCGCACTTGGCACCACCGAGGGGTCCCGGGACGCATTCTAGGGCGCGCCGCGGAGAGGAGCGCTTGGAGCCTGCAGCCCGGCCGGGCAAATCCCCGTCGGGAGGACGGATCTTCCGGCCAGGGGGCAGCGCAGGAGACCCGCCCACCGACCCGTCCCTCGCCCTCCTCCGGCATCCGCCCTCGCCGCCTCCCAGCCCGGCAAGAAGAAGGAGCAGCAGCCGGAGCAGCCGGAGCAGCCGCCGCGCCATGCGCCGGAAAGGGGGCGGCCGCTGGCAGGACGAGGCCGCCGACTCCGGAGCCGAGACGGCCGGGTGAGTGAGTCCCCTCCCAGGCGCCGGGGGCTTCTGGTCCCCGGTCCCTTTCCCTCGACTAGGATGCCCATCCGCTTCAGACGGGGATGGGGGTCCCCCTGGACGGGCAGTTGAAGATGCAGCATCGAAGCCAAAGCGCACCAAGCCCTTAAATAGAGGGAAACCCCATAGGTGATCAGCCCCACTCCGGATGCGCTCCTGGTGCGTTTTGGCGCCTCGTCTCGTCCCATCCCTCCCCAAACCCAGTGGCGTAGCGTGGGGGGTGCAGGGGGGGCCGGCCGCACTGGGCACAACATCTGGGGGTTAGGGTTAGGGGGCGCAAATCCACGGGTTAGGGGGCGCAAATCCATGGGTTAGGGGGCGCAAATTACTTGCCTTGCCCCGGGTGCTGACAACCCACGCTACGCCACTGCCCAAACCTCAAATAATGGAGTGGGAAGGGACCCCCAGAGTCATGTAGTCCAAGCCTCTCCCAAACCCCAGATCATGTTGTTGTTGTTTAGTCGTTTAGTCGTGTCCGACTCTTCGTGACCCCATGGACCAGAGAACGCCAGGCACTCCTGTCTTCCACTGCCTCCCGCAGTTTGGTCAGACTCATGCTGGTAACCTCGAAAACACTATCCAACCATCTCATCCTCTGTCGTCCCCTTCTCCTTGTGCCCTCCATCTTTCCCAACATCAGGGTCTTCTCCAGGGAGTCTTCTCTTCTCATGAGGTGGCCAAAGTACTGGAGCCTCAGCTTCACAATCTGTCCTTCCAGTGAGCACTCAGGGCTGATTTCCTTCAGAATGGAGAGGTTTGATCTTCTTGCAGTCCATGGGACTCTCAAGAGTCTCCTCCAGCACCAGAATTCAAAAGCATCAATTCTTCGGCGATCAGCCTTCTTTATGGTCCAGCTCTCACTTCCATACATCACTACTGGGAAAACCATAGCTTTAACTATACGGACCTTTGTTGGCAAGGTGATTTCTCTACTTCTCAAGATGCTGTCTAGGCCTGTCATTGCCCTTCTCCCAAGAAGCAGGCGTCTTTTAATTTCGTGGCTGCTGTCACCATCTGCAGTGATCATGGAGCCCAAGAAAGTAAAATCTCTCACTGCCTCCATTTCTTCCCCTTCTATTTGCCAGGAGGTGATGGGACCAGCAGCCATGATCTTCGTTTTTTTGATGTTGAGCTTCAGACCATATTTTGCACTCTCCTCTTTCACCCTCAATAAAAGGTTCTTTAATTCCTCCTCACTTTCTGCCATCAAGGTTGTGTCATCTGCATATCTGAGGTTGTTGATATTTCTTCCGGCAATCTTAATTCCGGCTAGGGATTCATCCAGCCCAGCCTTTCGCATGATATAGGGAAACCCCATAGGTGATCAGCCCCACTCCGGATTCGCTCCTGGTGCGTTTTGGCGCCTCGTCTCGTCCCATCCCTCCCCAAACCCAGTGGCGTAGCGTGGGGGGTGCAGGGGGGGCCGGCCGCACTGGGCACAACATCTGGGGGTTAGGGTTAGGGGGCGCAAATCCACGGGTTAGGGGGCGCAAATCCATGGGTTAGGGGGCGCAAATTACTTGCCTTGCCCCGGGTGCTGACAACCCACGCTACGCCACTGCCCAAACCTCAAATAATGGAGTGGGAAGGGACCCCCAGAGTCATGTAGTCCAAGCCTCTCCCAAACCCCAGATCATAGAATCATGTAATTGTAAAGGGACCATTGAGGGTCAGTTTAGTCCACCCCCCTTGCCCAACTTGAGACTCGAACTCAGGACTCTGAGATGAAGAGGCTCAGGCTCTACCGACGGAGCCATTCGACTCACACAAATCTTAAGCTTCTGGTTTGATCCCCAAAGTAATGGGGCTTGTGAGCTGTGATTGAGGGATTTGTGCATTCTTGCGTGGGGGGGTGAAGTGTAGGAAATATTAGGAAAAGAAAGTAAATTAATTGAACGTCGAAAGTTTAATGTGGCCTGCCTTTCCAGCTAAGCTCTTCTTCAGGGAAACTTGGACAAATGTTTGATCCTAAAAAAAAAAAGGTGAATGTGATCAAATAGAGGTGAGGATTTTACCTCAAACACAACACCTCTCTGCATGCTTTGTTATAATCAGTGCACAACCATTTTCCTTGCAGAACAGTTTCAGTGGCAGTAGTGATATTGAAAAAATAACCAAAAATTTGGGTAGCTTTTATATGTGGGTATATATAATGTTCTAAAAGGGCCGAGGAGAGAAAGATCTTATATCATTACAAGTACCTTGTTGTTAATAAACTGTCCATATGGGGCATAAAAAGATTTGGGAGCAGGATCCAGGCAGCAGCATAAATTGTAGTTTGGCAATCAGAATAGGCATGTTTAAGGTACATGCACCCTGCAATCCAGAAATGCAATGGAATTCAAGTGTCTCCCAATTTTAGGGCCGTTTCATATTTTATCTTGGGTGCATTTGTTCATTACGACCACATTACAATGTGTTCAGTGATCATTGTGTATGTGCACACATCCCTGTCTACATACTCCCACCATTGTGTGTGCTTGGGCACGTATGTAAGGGATGTGTGTAAGGGATCTGTCTGCATATGGTCTGGGGCATGCAGCACGTTCTAATGTTTTGTGTATGGACAAGCAGGGGAATATATCTGTGCTACAGGTGAAACTCGGAAAATTAGAATATCACGGAAAAGTTCATTTATTTCAGTGATTCAACTTAAAAGGTGAAACTAATATATGAGATAGACTCATGACATGCAAAGCAAGATATGTCAAACCGTTATTTGTTATAATTGTGTACAGCTGATGAAAACCCCAAATTAACAATCTCAGAAAATTAGAATATTAAATGAAATCAGCAAAACAAGGACTGCAAATAGAGCAATATTGGACCTCTGAGAAGTAGAAGCATGCATATGTACTCAGTGCTTGGTTTGGGCCCCTTTTGCGTCAATTACTGCCTCACTGCGACGTGACATGGATGCTGTCAGCCTGTGGCATTGCTGAGGCGTTATGGAAGACCAGGATGCTTCAGTAGCAGCCTTCAGCTCTTCTGCATTGCTCGGTCTCATGTCTCTCATCTTTCTCTTGGCAATGCCCCATAGATTCTCTATGGGGCCAGCGAGTTTGCTGGCCAATCAAGCACAGTAATCCCATGGGCATTGAACCACCATGATCATTACAATTATAACAAATAAAGGCTTGACATATCTCGCTTTGCAGGTCATGAGTCTATCTCACATATTAGTTTCACCTTTTAAGTTGTATTACTGAAATAAATGAACTTTTCCACGATATTCTAATTTTCCAAGTTTCACCTGTACGTGTAACCTGTCCCACAATTTTCATTTTCAACCAAGATGGTTCATAATCATCTTATGAACCAAAGAAGCAGACTGTTCATGCAGCATGTAATAGTCAAAGCATATTTTTGCAGCTAGAGGTATCTTTCGGGGGGGCAGGAGGGGGGAGCTGTAAGGCTTCATCCATGCAAAAAATTGTGATTACAACATTAGAGTAGGAGCTTGTAATTGGAAATCCACTCATACATGCAGAATAAATAGTGCCCCCAACCAACTTATTTCAAGGAAGTTAAAGACCTTGCTTCTGCATGGACCATATTGTACTATCTGCTGTTTTCTGCTATTTTAAAACTGCATTTATAGCCTTCCTTTCTCCAAGGAACTCGTAGCATCATACATGGTTCTCCCCCTAACCTCCTGAGGACTGTGAGATTCAGCAGACTGAGAGATGGTGACTGGTCCAAAGACACCTTCATAGCTGAGTGGAGATTTGAACCCGGGTCTCCCAGGGGCTAGCTTGACACTCTAACCATAATGACATAACCTAAGTCCCCATTGTTCGCCAGCCCTACTGAACTTAACATTATTATTTATTTATTTTTACTGCAGGTCAGAATATAGCTGTGTGTCATCTTCAAGCAGTGAGTATAATTTTGTTCTTCTGTTAAAGGTAAAGGGACCCCTGACCATTAGGTCAAGTCGCGACCGACTCTGGGGTTGCGGTGCTGATCTCGCTTTATTGGCCGAGGGAGCCGGCGTACAACTTCCGGGTCATGTAGCCAGCATGATTAAGCCGCTTCTGGCAAACCAGAGCAGCGCACGGAAACGCCGTTTACCTTCCCACCGGAGTGGTACCTGTTTATCTACTTGCACTTTGACATGCTTTTGAACTGCTAGGTTGGCAGGAGCAGGGACCGAACAATGGGAGCTCACCCCGGTGCGGGGATTCGAACCGCCGACGTTCTGATCGGCAAGTCCTAGGCTCTGTGGTTTAACCCACAGCACCACCCGCATCCCTGTTCTTCTGTTAGTGTCCACTTAATGAAGCCGTAGCTACCTGTGGGAAGCTTTGGGGACAGGGCCAGTCCACCCTC